>NC_045776.1:11467727-11770757 GCF_008692025.1 Phocoena sinus | reverse complement strand
TATAATTGCTTTAAAATGGTGTGTTAGTTTCTGCTGTATAACAAAGTGAATCAGCTATACATATACATATATCCCCATATCCCCTCCCTCCTGTGTCTCCCTCCCACCCTCCCTATCCCACCCCTCTAGGTGGTCACAAAGCACCGAGCTGATCTCCCTGTGCTATGCGGCTGTTTCCCACTAGCTATCTATTTTACATTTGGTAGTGTATATATGTCCATGCCACTGTCTCACTTTGCCCCAGCTTACCCTTCCCCCTCCCCATGTCCTCAAGTCCATTCTCTAGTAGGTCTGTGTCTTTATTCCCATCCTGCCCCTAGTTCTTCATGACAATTTTTTTTTTGAGATTCCATATCATTACTCTGAATTCTTTTTTAGGTAGACTGCCTATTTACTCTTCATTTCTTTGGTCTGGTGGTTTTTACCTTGCTCCTTCATCTGCTGTGCATTTCTCTGTCTTTTCATTTTGTCTACCTTACTGTGTTTGGGGTCTGCCCCCAGTGGGTAAGGTTGTTTCAGTGGTTTGTGTATGCTTCCTGGTGGGTGGGGCTGGATCTTGTTTTTCTGGTGGGCAGGACAGCATCCAGTGGTAAAACACTTTTATTTTATTTTATTTTAATTAATTAATTTATTTATTTTGCGGTATGTGGGCCTCTCATTGTTGTGGCCTCTCCCGTTGCGGAGCACTGGCTCCGGACGCGCAGGCTCAGCGGCCATGGCTCATGGGCCCAGCTGCTCCGTGGCATGTGGGATCTTCCTGGACTGGGGCACAAACCCATGTCCCCTGCATCGGCAGGCGGACTCTCAACCACTGCGCCACCAGGGAAACCCAAAACATTTTTATTTTTAAAATGCTGAATCTACTGCTACTGTTGGAGGGTCTCCTACAGAGGTGGGGGTGGCTGTGGCTCGCCACGGAGACAAGGACACTGGCAGCAGAAGTTCTGGGAAGTACTTCTTGGCATGAGTCCTCCCGGAGTCCGCCATTAGCCCCCATGTTTTCAGCATTTTTATGGATTTTGCCACGTTTGATTTTTGTTCTCCATTTAACTTACATTTCAAGGATCTGCTTTTCCTACTCCAATTGGGGGAGGCGCATTGAGATTCCCTGCAGTAACATGTAATGCCAGTGTTCTTATTTTTTTTATTTCCTCTTTTTTTCTTCCCATTAGAACGATTTACTTCTGCCTGCAACTACAAACGACTTATTCCAAGTATCATGCAAAATACAATTTTCCATCCCTGGAACAAGTTTCATCTGTGATTGGCAGAGGTTGCTGTTCTTCTGTGCCAGGCAGTATGTGAAGTCCTTTTTGTGTATGTGTATTGTTTATAAATAAATTTTTATTTTAGAAAAAATTTTATGTAAGTATAGTTGATTTATAATAAACTTTTAAATGCAGCTATTATTTTGAAACTGCTTTATGTGTAATAAGAAAGTTTCCACTGTCCATCATTTACAGACATAGAAGGGTGAAGTAGGCATATGAATGCTATATTTGCTGTGCCCTCGCTGAACCCAGTTATTTTACATATGAGAAAGCTGAAGTGATTTTTCTATAATCACAAAGCTGGATGCATGGGATACTGAAGAAAGCAAAATATGACTCATAAATATTAGGAAAAAATGGTAAAAAAAAATTCAGTGAGTTGAGTTGGATTTAGAATCTATGTATTCTGATTCCTAAAACAGTACCTTAGGGCTTCCCTGGTGGCGCAGTGGTTGAGAGTCCGCCTGCTGATGCAGGGGACACGGGTTCGTGCCCTGGTCCGGGAAGATCCCACATGCCGCGGAGCGGCTAGGCCCGTGAGCCGTGGCTGCTGAGCCTGCGTGTCCGGAGCCTGTGCTCCACACGGGAGAGGCCACAACAGTGAGAAGCCCGTGTACCGCAAAAACAAACAAACAAACAAAACAGTACCTTATTTTCCCCCTAACTGCTTCATCTAGTATGTTCAGAGATGTGTTTTTCACTCATCACCTACAAATGGAAATCATACTACTCATATGAACTTTAGGTAATTCTTTAAGAGTCCTGGCGGAAGCAGAGAAACGACAGGTGAGACAAGCCCACTGTGGTGGTTTGAAGTGCAGCAGAGGCTGGAGCTCTCTAAGCAAGAAACGGAACCAGGCACATTAACTCAAGACATGATCTCCAGGCAAATTACGGTGGATACTTGTTTCTACCTTTCCTCCTCCACTTCCTCAGTCCTCATGCCATTTGACGTTGTCGCACAGGCTATGACAAGCTGCTGGTTACACGTGGGAGTGAGAAAGATTACCAAAAAAAAGAAAAAATGGACAGCCTGGGAGGTTTACGTGAGGAAGGGTGATGTTTTTTCGAACTATGGGAGATGTTGTAGGCAAAGTACTAAAGATGACCCCCTAAGACTGCCATCCCCTAATTATTCAATCACATGCTAATCTTGGCACTGTTGTGAAGTGACTTTGCAGATGGAATGAAGGTTGTGGGCTTTAAATGGGCAGCTTCTTAATGGGAAGATTCACATGACCCTGAAAAGAGGAGAACTGTGTCCGTCAGAAGGAGGATGAAGAGACAGAGAGATGCGGCGGAAGGAGGAGAGACTGCAAGTCCTCGATGCAGGAAGAGGGCTGCAGACCAAGGGCCGCAGTGGCCTCTAGAAGCTGAGGACGACTCCTAGCCAACAGCCAGCACAGAAACAGAGACACCAGTCCTATACCTACAAGGAACTGAATTCAGGCGAAAACATGAATGAGTTTTGAAGCAGATTCTTCACAGAATTTCCCGATCAGAACCCAGCCAGCTGACATCTCGATTTTGGTCTTGTGAACCTGGGAGTGGAGAAACCAGCTAAGCTGACCTGAACTTCTTACCAATAGAAATGTTTCGTTCCAATAAATATGAGTTGCTGTACGTTGCTAAGGTTGTGATAATTGGTTCCAGCAGCATAAAAAGCTAATACAGGAGGAATGAGTATGTGCTAGGACTGTACCAGGCCCATATTCTCCCTCAGTTCTCATCACATTCTGCAAATTCCTCACATTTTACCATAGTCTCTTAGTGTTAGAATCTCCTTGTGTTCATCTTTGTATCTCCTATGTCTAGCTCAGCCTTTGGCACCTGAAAGTGATATAACATAAGCACTAAGATAGCACTTAATTTTTGCTACTTAACATGTATTAACACTAATGTTACTTAACACATATTAAACAATCCAAATCTCACGGGATCCCCTTTGCCGTAGGTATTATTACCATCCTCATTTTACACAGGAGAGGACTAGGGCATGGTGAGTTAATCCAGGCAGGCTAGCTGCACATCCCACGCTCAACACTACATTATGTTGCTATTTGCTAAGTGGATATACTGACACCCACAATCATCAAGGAATGTTGGCATTTGCCACTGTTGAAACTTCCCCTACCTGTTTTGCTGTCACTCATTAGTTTCCAGCAATGCAATGCCTCCAAAATATAGCTCAAGAATCTGCCATAAATGATAAGCAAGCATCATATACCATCAGTGGAAAGATGTGTTTTTGAAATGTTAACTACTGAATTATTTTAAGTCTCTCCAAAGTGCTCCAAAGCAATACTTTGACTTTGCCCCTGTTTTCCCTGTGATTCCTCCCAAGTATTAAAGGATTCAGAAGTGTCAATCAGCATGAGAGGGAGTTTGGGAACCTGTTCTGTCTTCTGGGAGGAGGTATCTTACCTTTCTAGTGTGCCCTGATAATAGGGCATATGATGTATTCAGAGATGGAAATGAGTCAATTCACTGATGTGGAATGTTGATACTGCTTGCACCTGGATAAACTGTTTGAGGTATATTTTCTTGTCCCAATTTGCTTTTCTTTCTGCCATCATAGCAGCTTCTCTGTCATCCCTGCCTAGGAAGATGTATTTGTAAGGGCAGAAAACCAAAGCAAAAAAATTTCCTGGGGGGAATTACTGATTTGTATTATTCTAAGGGCTTACACAATATCTGAAAGGATTTAAGACAGGGTAAAGAAAAATAATTTTGTGGGAAGAACAGATGTGGACGAAAATAGCAGAAGGTTAACAGGGTTTTCTCTCTGATTCACCTCGGGAGGCATTAGAATTATGGAGAAAAAGCGATCTCTGGGTCTGAGCATCAGGTACTGCAACCAAGAAGGTAATGCACCTGGAGGGGAGGGGCTATGGGGGATCACTGGGAGATGCATCTTAGCCAGCCCTTCTGCGAACGCTTATACTCTAGGTGTGGCATAGGTACAACGGAGGGTTACTCCTCAATGCACATTGTAGATGGTGACACACTAGCAATTCTATGTTTAAATTTTTGAGGAACTGCTATGATATTTTCCACAGTGGTTATCCTATTTAACATTTATTTTCTTTTTTAACTTGATGTTTGCTTCCTCACTGGGCTGCAAGTTAAGACTTATATGGGCTGGCCATTCAAGCCCATGTCTCTAAGACTAGTTCACAATGACGGGTATACAGAAGCCACAGTAACATTTGTTGACTAAATAAGTAAATACATTCCACATGTATAAACTATGACCTGTTTGACAAAACTGGAGACAACAGACTTCACAATTTTAAACTATATTATAAAGCTGTAGTAATCAAAATGGTATAGTACTGCCATAAAAACAGACACATAGATCAATGGAACAGAATCCAGAGTCTAGAAATAAACCCAGGCGTATAACATCAGCTATTATTTGACAGGGGAATCAAGAATACTCAGTGAGGAAAGGATGATCGCTCCAATAAATGATGTTGGGAAAACTGGATATTCACATGCAAAAGAATTAAACTGGACTGCTATCTTATACCACTCACAAAAATTAACTCAGATTAAAAACTTAAATGTAATGCCTGAGACTGTAAAACTCCTAGAAGACAACATAGGGAGAAAGCTTCTTGGCATTGGCCTTGGAAATGATTCTTTGAATATGACACCAAAAGCACAAACAACAGAAGAAAAAATCAAGCGAGACTTTATCAAACTAAAAAGCTTCTGCATGACAAGAGATAATCAACAAATGAAAAGGCAACCTCAAAACAGTAGAACATATTTGTAAACCATATATCTTATAAGGAGTTAAGATCCAAAATTTATTAGGAACTTACACAACTCAATAGTAAAAAAACAAACAATCTGATTAAAAATGGGCAAAGGACCAGAATAGACATTTTCTAAAGAAGACATGTAAATGGCCAACAGGTACATTTTAAAGATGTTCAACAACACTAGTCATCAGGGAAATGCAAATCAAAATCATAACGAGCTATCACCTGACACCTGTTAGAATGGCTCTGATACAAGAAACAAGAGATACCTCTGAAAACAGGCATCTGGTTTCTCTTATTTTCCAACATTCCTCTTCCCATTCCGTTCACTTAATGCCTCAAAAATGAAATTAAGCCTTGATTCCTGTCTTTCCTTCACGCCCCACATCCAAACCTTCAGCAGATTCTTGTTTTAATAGAAAAATATAGTCCAGAATGTACTCACTTACCCTGACTTGGCCAAAGGTGCTTCCCACTGCAGGACACACACAGTGGACCAGGAGAAACAGGAAAGAAGAAATGCAGCGACTTCTGTATTGGCATCACTATGTTGCCAAAACTTTCGTCCGGACCTTGAAAACAAACAAACAAACAAATATTACAGGCCTAACCTGAGGGAGTGCAGCCCACTGTTCACTCACAGACCATAATGGAAGAAACTGCCTCTCTTGCCTGTGTGGTCTCCTTTGGTCCATTTCTTTGTTCCATTCTCCCTTCTCTCCTCTCTCCTACTTTCCCATTTTCTCTATTCACTCTTAATTTACTCTGCCTTTATGTTATCTTTCAGTTTATTACTTGAACTTTTATAAAACAGATATTATCTAAATCACATAATTTTGCATTTTTCTGACTATTTAGATTCAATGTTCAGAAGTTTAAATAACTACGTTATTCCGCGTATTGTCCAAGAAGCTTATATTTGGTAGCTAAACTGTTTCCTTTATATTTATTGCTTCCAAAAAAATTTCCCTAAATTTAGGTAAAATAAATGAAGAAAGACCCCTCAATGAGCAGGAGACTGTCAAATATAAACTCCCTTACTGACATTTTCTTTTCCTTTTATTGGGGTAGGATATGACACAGGTATGAAAAGTAACAGTTGCCAAAGTGAACTAATGAGTATATTAATATTTATAAGGTGATCATTAAAGCATTAACTTTAATTTGAATGATAATGCTATGGGCAGACTTGCCACTGTATTCATTTCCATACTCAGACTTAATCCCTGTAAAAAAAAATGGTCCAAACCCAAGCCCCTCTTCAACTGAATATGATGAACAAAGAACTTTGCTAATCACTGTTGGAACGTGATCTTGAACTGACTGCACTGTGGGAAGACAGTCTTGCTTTTATATACTACTGTCATTGTTTGTTTAATACCCAAGATATTAAAAAAAGAGAGAGAGAGAATTAGAGAAATATACACTGCACTTTCACTATAACACACTTGTTAGAAATCCTAGTCTCAGAAAATGTTTCAAATAATGAAGAAAAGTGAGTCTTTGACGATATAAGGCAATTCATTTTAGAAATACATGACGGAAGTTTTGAAATAACTTGAAGTGTTATTTAATTATTAGTTCACTGAAATTATGTATTACTGTAATAGCTGTTGCATGTAGCATTGTTATTTTAAATTACTGGTGGTATAAACACATTTTTATGAGTCCATAAAAAAGTAAATTTCTTGTACCAGGGGTTACTAAAACTAGCACTATCTTGTACTTCTTATATATTTGTGAACTGCATTGGAAGAACAATTGCAAATGTGTATATTTATTCAAAGTAATTTTTCCAACTTTTATGGTATTTGATTATAAACTCTTTCTTGGCCTGTTATTTTGATAAGAATACCGTGCATCTGAGATACAAGTATACAGCCCTCAGTGCACATTACTCACCACTAAAATCAAAATGATGATTTCTAACTTGGTTGTAGTTGTGAAAAGTAGATGCTTACAAATATATCAAGTGCCTAACAGCACTTGGAACATAGACGTTGCAAACAAATATTGCCTACCATCATCGTCATTATCATCATCATCATTATTACTATTAGTAGTATTATATTCTATATTAATACTTGTTTATTTCATACTCCTACTTTAACTTTTTTTTCTGTGTTTAGTATGAATTACATTTCATTCAAGCTACTTTAAGGCAGAGATCACCTATTTTGCATTTGACCTGGAACCTAGGACTGTGCTGAGCACACTGAAAGTGTTCAGCTTAATTCAGTTCATCAGACATTCATAAAATGTTAGATTTGCCCATCGTGTGTTTAAAAATAAGCCTAAGCTTCATTAGGCAGCTCTAAGTTACACAGTGTCCTCTCTTCTGTTTTGTCAATGTGATCTACTGATTAAAGTGGGCAGAGTAAGGAAGGATGGATAAAGCCATGTCTGTCGTGACCTTTCTAATATCTGTGGTCCCCCTTCCAACTTAACCTTTTGCTTTATTTGACTGTCTCAGAGCCCAGTGCTGTGTTATCGACCCTTGCTTTTCTCTGATCCTCTTCCCAGGCTACAATAAAGTTCTGGAAATGTGCTGATATTTATAATTTCTAAATTAAATTGAGCTTCACGGTAATTCAGTAACGATAACAAAATGGCAGAGAGTTTCTCCTCCATCACCCTTTTCCTTCAGGGTCTAGGAAAGTACCACATATAATAGAAGACTAGCGATAGATATCCACAAGAATATTAATTTAGGCAGTGTGAATGTTATATAGTGTGGGTGTTATAATAATGATAATATTGTCTATTAATTACTGATCATTTGCCAGGAATTTTGAGATATATTATGCATATTATCTAGTTAATTCTCATAACACCTTGTAAGCTGGATATTACTCAGTTCAGAGAGGTTGAATAACTTGTCCAAAGTCATATGACTAATTAAGAGGGAGAGTTGGGACTTAGAGTACAAGTCATTATGATTTCAAAGTTCATTTTCCTTCTACTCTGCTGTGTTGCACGTCTATTTCAGGTTGTTATCTGTTTTCATACTTTTAAACATTTATATGTCTCTAATTTTATAACTAATTGTACTTCCAATCACATCCTTGATTGCTGATTTTAACTTTATTTTTTTAATTAAGACTTTAGATTTTAGAAGAGTTTAAGGTTCATAGCAAAACTGAGGGAAAGGTACAGAAATTTCCCATATACCCCCTTCTGCAACACATATAGTCTTCTCCATTATCAACTTTTTCTACCAGAGGGGTATATCTGTTACAACTGATGAATATATGTTGACACATCATAATCACCCAGAGTCCATATTACTATGTTTTATTTTGAAATTCAGAAGAATCAGCTGTGATCTTCTTCCCCCTTATCCACCTATGTATCTATCTATGTATCTATCTCTCATCCATCCATCATCTATTTACCTATTTATCTATCATCATCTCTTTATAATTTCCTCTATGTTGTCTTGTAAAAATGACACCCCTCTTCAGTTTCTACTTTTCTTTTTTAAAGGGACTTAAAAAAATAAATTAATTAATTTTTGGCTGCATTGGGTTTTCATTGTTGCGTGTGAGCTTTCTCTAGTTGCGCAAGCAGGGGCTACTCTTTGTTATGGTGGGTGGGCTTCTCATTGTGTTGGCTTCTCTTGTTGAGGAACACAGGCTCTAGGTGCACAGGCTTCAGTAGTTGTGGCACGTGGGCTCAGCAGTTGTGGCTCGCGGGCTCTAGAGAGCAGGCTCAGTAGTTGTGGCACACGGGCTTAGTTGCTCTGCGGCATGTGGGATCTTCCTGGACCAGGGCTCAAACCCATGTCCCCTGAATTGGCAGGTGGATTCCCAATCATTGCACCACCAGGGAAGTCCTCAGTTTCTACTTTTGTCTACACATGGCCTTACCAGTTTTTGGATTTTATTCTCTGAAAACAAAAGGCATTCTAGTTTCCTTCATGAATGCACATCTCCTCTATATTAATGAATGACACATCTGACTCTTCCATCCCGAGTAAGAGGATGTGAATGACACCACTCAAGAGTTTCCCTTGATTTTAACTTACCATTTATTGTTCTTTTAGAATTCAAATGTATGTCTCAAAAATTCTCAGTCCATGTCTTATGCTCCATACTCCATTTCAGACCTTCTACCAGGCACCTCAACTAAATGTCCCCAATTTAATGTATGTTCTTCAACTTATGCTACTTCTCCCACTTCCCAAATCAGGTAATGTCACTCTTCCCAGTAAGTTTTGAGTCACCTTGCCCTTTCCTTGCTTTTAGAGGTGCTATTTCATCTAATACCAAACCCAAATAATTTTGCTTTTAAAATGTCTCCATCTCCTCCTCTTCCATGATTATTTACCTAACTCAGGATTTTATCATAATTTGGAAAAGTCCTTTAAACGACCTTCACACTGGTCTCTTTGCCCCCTTCCTCATATTTCACAGATAGGATCTACTCATTCTGCTGCTAACATCTAGCTCCAATTTCTTGTTCCTGTTTCATCTACTGACCTTCTCTTGATTTCCTTCTACCTTACTCTTTCTACACTAAACTTCATACTTCACTCAGAAAATACCTTGCCCTAATCAAAACTACAATGAGATATCATCTCACACCAGTCAGAATGGCCATCATCAAAAAATCTAGAAACAATAAATGCTGGAGAGGATGTGGAGAAAAGGGGACACTCTTGCACTGCTGGTGGGAATGTGAATTGGTTCAGCCACTATGGAGAACAGTATGGAGGTTCCTTAAAAAACTACAAATAGAATTACCATATGACCCAGCAATCCCACTACTGGGCATATACCCTGAGAAAACCAAAATTCAAAAAGAGTCATGTACCAAAATGTTCATTGCAGCTCTATTTACAATAGCCTGGAGATGGAAACAACCTAAGCGCCCATCATCGGATGAATGGATAAAGAAGATGTGGCACATATACACAATGGAATATTACTCAGCCTTAAAAAGAAATGAAATTGAGCTATTTGTAATGAGATGGATAGACCTAGAGTCTGTCATACAGAGTGAAGTAAGTCAGAAAGAAAAAGACAAATACCGTATGCTAACACATATATATGGAATTTCAGGGAAAAAAATGTCATGAAGAACCTAGGGGTAAGACAGGAATAAAGACGCAGACCTACTGGAGAACGGACTTGAGGATATGGGGAGTGGGAAGGGTGAGTTTTGACAGGGCGAGAGAGAGTCATGGAAATATACACACTAACAAACGTAGTAAGGTAGATAGCTAGGGGGAAGCAGCCGCAAGGCACAGGGATATTATCTCGGTGCTTTGTGACAGCCTGGAGGGGTGGGATGGGGAGAGTGGGAGGGAGGGAGACGCAAGAGGGAAGACATATGGGAACATATGTATATGTATGGCTGATTCACTTTGTTATGAAGCGGAAACTAACACACCATTGTAAAGCAATTATATCCCAATAAAGATGTTTAAAAAAAAAAAAAAGAAAATACCTTGCCCTGTTAGGTTCTTTTTTTTTTATTTTCCTATTGTGATGTTCATCTTCTTTCTACATCTGTTGAGATTGACAGTCATTTTTCAAAGTTTATGTCAAATAACGCCTCAGTAAATTACTTCCTGATCTGCCAAGTAGAATTCAAATTCCTCTCCACCATAATTCTGTAGCAATTTTCATATAGACTCTAATATTATAGCAATGCTCTGTTACCATTTTACTTAGAAACTTAGAATATAACCTCTATAAAGTATAAAAATGATAACAGTCTTCTCATTTTCTTTCCCAAGAACATAAGCACAGGTTAAAGTACATATTTGATACTCAATAACTGCCAGTAACTTATCTAAAAGTCCTGATCCTGGGAATCAATCACCTTGTAGGTAACTTCTTACTATAAAAGCTCTTTACAGTGATATTTACTCACTATCTTCTCTAGCTCTTTTCCTACTCTGATGCACACATAGGAGAAATCACAGGCTTTACATACGTTTAAATTCTATCTGTATAATTTATAGCTAGTAATGTTGGGCTAAATTATTTAACTTTTTCTGACTGGTGATTTCTTCATCCAGAAGCTGAAAATTTCATTATTCTCAAGATTAAATGAGATGACATATGTGACCTGTCTTACAGGACATGATACATATGCCATGCTTTGTAATCATAGCTTCCCTTCCTCTCTGCCTCTCCTTATTCATTCAAAAATCCAGTTCCGGGGCTTCCCTGGTGGCGCAGTGGTTGAGAGTCCGCCTGCCGATGCAGGGGACACGGGTTCGTGCCCCGGTCCGGGAAGATCCCACATGCCGCGGAGCTGCTGGGCCCGTGAGCCATGGCTGCTGAGCCTGCGTGTCCGGAGCCTGTGCTCCGCAATGGGAGAGGCCGCAACAGTGAGAGGCCCGCGTACCGCAAAAAAAAAAAAAAAATCCAGTTCCCTATCACTTTTATACGTTGACGTTTCCCTAACATTCTCCCACTCAGAAATTCTGATTTTCTGTCTCGATTTTCCAGTGTTTTGTAGAAGGCATATCCCATGAATTACTCTTACATTTTCAAAGCAATCTGACTAACACTCCATGCATACCAGTACTCAATAGCATTTTCATGACTGAGCAGCATTATTGGAAGATGACACCATGTGCTGGCTCCGCTGGGCAGAGCAGAAGCAACAACAGTGCATGAGGCCTGAGTCTCCATTTTCCCTGAAACCCCTACACACCCTAACGCTCAAAGTTCATTCACCTGGCCTGGGCACTTTAGAGAAAGAGAGAGGAAACAGTAGACTGAAGAGAACTACATTTATTTTAAAATGTTATCCAATTAACAACATGCATTGCACACTTATTTTTAGAAAATGTATTGAAAACTGATTAGATTTTACTCTATTTGTAACAAGGTATCTATTGGGTTGGCCAAAAAGTGCCTTCAGTTTTGAAGTAAAAAAAGACACATTTTTCATTTTCACCAATAACTTTATGGAACAACGTATTCACCCTTTGCTTCCACTACCTTCTGCCATTTTTCAGGCAACTTCATAATTCCATCTTCCCAAAACTTTTTATCTTTTTGAGCAAAGAACTGGTCCAGGTACCTTTCACAGTCTTTCAGGGAATCAAAATTTTTTCCATTAAGAGACTTTTGGAAAGACCAAAATAAACGGAAATCTGAAGGTGCAATGTCTGGTGAATAAGGCAGATGAATCAGAACTTCCCAGCCAAGCTGTAACAGTTTTTGCCTGGTCATCAAAGAAACATGCCATCTTGATTATCCTGATGGAAGATTATGCGTTTTCTGTTGACTGATTCTGGACGCTTTTCATCGAGTGCTGCTTTCAGTTGGTCTAAATGGGAGAAGTACTTGTTGGAATTAATTGTTTGGTTTTCCAGAAGGAGCTCATAATAGAGGACTCCCTTCTAATCCCACCATATACACAACATCACCCTCTCTGGATGAAGAGCGGCATTTGGTGTGGTTGGTGGTGGTTCATTTCACTTACCCCACGATCTCTTCTGTTCCACATTATTGTACAGTATCCACTTTTCATCGTCTGTCACAATTTGTTTTAAAAACGGAACGTTTTCATTACATTTAAGTAGAGAATCATTTGGGGAAATACGGTCAAGAAGGTTTTTCCCCTTAACTTACGTGGAACCCAAACATCAAAGCGATGAACATAACCAAGTTGGTGCAAATGATTTTGAACGCTTGATTCGGATATTTTGAGTATGTCAGCTATCTCCCACGTGGTATAATGTTGACTGTTTCTCAATTATTGTTTCGATTTGATCACTATCAACTTCAACTGGTCTACCTGACCGTGGAGCATCGTCCAGCAAGAAATCTCCAGCACAAAACTCCGCAAACTACTTTTGACACGTTTGATCAGTCACAGAACCTTCTCCATATACTGCACAAATCTTTTTTTGCATTTCACTTGCATTTTTACTTTTCTTGAAATAATAAAGCATAATATGTTTGAAAACGTTGCTTTTTTTCTTCCACCTTCAATATTAAAATGGCTACACGAAAATTCACCAATTTGGTAAGTCTATTTTAAATCGTACGCTGATATGACAGCTGTCACATACAATCTAACAAAATTGTTTCAAATGAAGTTAAAGACAACTAAGTGCTACTAGAGCCATCTTAGGGAAAAAAAATGAAAAAACTTTTGGCCAATCCAATATTAATTTCATTTTGAAACATTTATTTCAATCCAAAATTCAAACAGTAAATCAGGCTTGTATACATGACGTATACTTAGTAAAAATAAATGAATACGTACTTAATAGTAGTAGTGTAAACAAGTTTTGTTTATCCACTTACTCTTATTAAAGAAATAAACTTTCCTCTTATCAGAGGAACACATTCTGGGGGTCTAATGCATAGAATAGTGACTGTAGTTAACGATTGCATACTTGAAAGTTGCTATGAGAGTAGATCTTAAACATTCTCAACAAAACAAAACAGCGTGGTAACTATATGAAGTGATGGAGGTGTTAACTAACCTTTGTGGTAATCATTTTTCAATACATGCATGTATCAGATCATCTTATTGTATACTTTAAACGTACACAATGTTATACATCAATTATATCTCAATAAAGCTGGAAAAAACTTTAGGAAAAAAACGCATGTAGGAAATAAAAATAAATTTAAATCTAAGACAAGCATCAGAGTAGGCTGTATTAAAAATAATGGATTAGAATACAGTGGACCAGTGTTCTCTCTGACTTAACCAGAAGATTAATTCCTAAGTATTACCTTTCATGACAATGATGACTATAGTTTATTAAGTATTCACCAGGTATTTGAATTCACTTCCTCATTTAATCTTAATAAAAACCCTATAAGGTAAGCGCTGTCATTATTGTCTTTTCATAGGGTAAGCAAAGTCAGTCTAAATAACTTGCCCAAAGTCACAGAGATAGTAAAGGGTGATGCAGGACCTTGAACTCGGGTTGACCTCAAAAGCCATGCTTACAGCAGTACTGTGCTCTTCTTACTCTGACTTAAACTTGAGTCGACCTGAGAGTGTTTTGCCTTCTGACCTTCCTATCTATGCCTCACCTTCTCTAGTTTTACATAATAAAAGGCAACTTAAAAGCAAAAAACAGATTGTAGTAAGTGCCAAGTTTGCCAACTGGCTCCTTTATCAAAGTGAAGCCAATTAGAGTTTCAAAGAAAGAAACTTGAAACAATGTTGGATATTATGGTTAGGCTGACAGTTCATTCCACCTAATTCACAATGCAGGAGAAATGTCACCACAGATGGTTGAGGCTGAAAGGGAGACAGATGTCACAGAGTCCAGCCCCCTAATTTTATAGAAGAGGAAATTGAGGCCCACAGAGGTTAAATGACTTGCCTAAATGACTTTCAATGAACAATAGCAAGAAAAATTACCACTGCAAATATGTAGTATTTCAGGTTTATTATGGAGTTTTGTGGGCTTGCTTGTTTATATCATTGTTTATATGTTTATATCATTGTGTTTATATGTATATATATTGTTTATATCATTGTGTTTGCAGGAAAGTATGTGGTAAAAAGTTAAAAATAACAACAACAAAAAAACAAACAAAAAAACAAACCCACTACTACCTCATCCACTAAAGGAATAAAATAAGAACTGAGTAGGTGAGGCAGGATTAGAACAGTAGGTAGAAAAGAAACAGAGAGGTTGAGAAATGTGAGAGAGAGAGGAAATGTATGATTACAATGAACGACGTTAGTGCTACACACATTGTTTTTTTCAATAACTGTAAAAGTACATTTTTATTAAATGGCCTGAGTTTGATACAGAAGAACTTATTCTTGGAAGACCAATAGACCATTGCAAAAAATATATTTTTCAGACATGGAGTTCCTGTGAACATTCTAGACTTTTTGCAGCAACAGAGAATTTAAGTCCAAATTAATGCATTAACTCATTTTCCAATTTAATTTATAGCAAGGGCTTACTGTGTGCGAGGTATTAACGCATTTGGCTGTATATCATACACTCCTTTTTTGGTCTTTACATTTTTATATATTGCCCTACTAATTTAAAACATCATTTACCATTTCATATGCATTTTCCCTTGAACACGCTTACTTTTAGCTAAGGAACAAGGAAACTAATTGTTCAGGCACTTGCTACTCTTAGTGCTTACAGCATTAACGGGAGGAAGGAGAGAACCACAGGAGAACAAAACCACCAGAGTACATCCAGGAGCGTACATTGATTCTGTGAGTGTTCATAATCCAAAGAAGGATGTGAATGGCTCAGAGGAGCCTGCCTGCACTTAGACCTCTTCTCCAGCAAAGCCATAGCAGGAAATGCTGTTACTGCCTTTGCAGGATTGGTAATGACTCCTTCGCCTGCCTCCCAGGCTGCAGGTAATGGCTCACCCGTGCAATTACCTTCTTTTGTCTTCTCAGAATTCAAGATAAATTATTTCAACCTCTTTGCAGGGGGCATTTGAAACCAAAGTTATTTTTAGGGAGAAATACATTTGTTCATGTAAGATGCAGAAGTTGTTGCTCCTCAGGCAGCTGAGGGAAAGTGAAAGGCACTTCCAGTCCTTTCAAAAGGCAGATTCTGATGTTTAGCTTGAGATCAAAGAGAAATTCAGGAAAGGAGGGGAAGTAGATAGACCAGAATGTACAGCACTAGACCCTTTGTAGGCACTGCCATTACATTTCTGATCTTTGAACTCAGCAACTTATTACATGCAGATAAGCTGAATCCCTTGCAATTGTGAAACCAACAACCAGATAACTTCAACAGTGTGTACCAACATTTAAAAGAAAAAAGAAGGCTACATTCTTAAACATGATTAATGCAGACAGACTTTTTCTTATACCTGTAAACACAATGAAAGAGATTAAAACAGTTTCTGGTATTTATGGGGTCAAAATCATGGCTTTTGGGGGAACGTCTTGCAATTCTTCCAGCCCACATGGAGTCTTTTTGGTATAGCATTATATTTAAACACTCAACTCTGGACTCCATCTACCTGGATTTGACTTCCAGTATCTCTACTTATCAGCTGTGAAAGCTTGAGCAATTTGTTTAACTTCTCTGTGCTGAAATTAACTCATGGATATTAAAAAAAAAAGGTTAATAGGATTAGGGCTGATTTTGAAAGGTTGCTATGATTAAATAAGTGTCATATCGTAAGTTCTCAATAAATATTAGGCATTATTATTATTCATCACATTCCGCGGCAAGATGGTTTTCTTTTTGAATGACTTCATTTTTCAACAATGTACAGACAAAGCTGCACGAACATACTCAGCTGAACGTACAGTTTAAACTATAATTCTGCACTAAATGACTTTCAGGCGTACATCTGACAGAAATCCTGGTATCTAAGTCTTGACAGACCACGGATGGCTCTTGTACTGACAGGAAACTGATTCTTCCCCTTTCTGCTTGCTCAAATTCTAAGAGGTGAGACAAAAACAAAACAAAACAAAACAAACAAACAAAAAACAGAGACGTTTTGGCAAAAAGGCAAGTTACTCGGGGCTTGTACACATTCCCCCTCAGTCAGTGAGACTGCTGTAAAGTTTCTCAGCACCTGGTATTGATCTCAGTTACACCCCGATTGTTTCCTAAATTTATCCTACCTGAAGCGACGGAGGCTGGAAATCCATCACATTTTATTGCCTTGACTATGGGGACACCCACAAGATACAATTTCAAAGCAATGTGCACAATGTCAGGTGTTTCATAGTACAATTTAATCCATGGGGAAAGAAATGGCTGTGAGAGCAAGCACTTATTCTATTCCTTCCCATCTCTATCTTCACCTTTGCCTTGGTTGATACATATTTATCATCTGCTTGTATGTTAATGTATGTTTTTTCCTCTTTATTTTCTCTTTAAGTGGTTCTGCTGACACAACAGACACTGATGAGATTCTTAAACATTGTGGTAAGTATTTAAAGGAGAAGGAAGGATTCAGGGCTCTGATATTAAGCACATATTCAGAGGAAAGAATGATATTTTCACTGTGGTTTTAAGTATTTGAACCAATTTTGATTGAAACCTATAATTCTGGGGTAATGGTATGTTTTATCCAATTTGTTTGCTATCTGTTAAACACGTATGCTAGGACTTTGGTTTGGATGCAAGTTTAAACTTGATATATCATTATAGTAATAGTGCTTTAAAAAGTCTCAAAATATATAAATTTAAATAATATGGCCTGAAAAATAATTCTCTTAGATATTGTATGATAAGTTTTGATCCATGCCCTTTAAGTTTTATACTAGATGAATGTTTTTATGAACCACGTTAAAATTATTTCCGTTTTCAAGAGAACCTTAATTTGACTAAAATTTGTTTAATCCATTTAGATTTTCTAACTAATCTTTAGCTTACATTTGACTTTTGGTTATGTTCATAAGTCACATTCAGAGGATGAAGATTTTCTACCACTGTAGGTACACAAAATAATGTGTTACAGAGTCTGAAAGCAATTCCAAGAGAGACAGTCCTTAAATATTTGGGTCAATGGTGACATTACTGAAATATCAGACTAGCTTCTGAAGGTGACTACTGTGTTAAAGGGGGCAAAAACACTTGAGCACATACATTTTGGAAGAGTTGTTAAAAATATCAGTGTCAGTACACCTAGACCTCTCAAGCTCCCTTTAAAACATAATAACCTGTTTGTAAAATGGGATAGACCTCTGAGTTCTAACAAAAAGTAAAATTATTATTGTTCAGACACTAAATTGCTAGTGAAAATGGTACTTCCATTAACAGTCCAAGATGTAAAATATATTTTTTTAGTGTATTAGTGCCAAAGAGACAAATGTTTGCTAAGTGCTAAAATATCAAAAACACTATATTAGGCACTACTTTTGGGAAGGAGAGACATTAATTCTTTTGGGAAAGCAACTCTGATTTTACAAACTTATTTTCTCCCTCCTTAAACTCGAATTGTACCCTGTATAAACCTCTGTTTTGCCACTTATCTAGAAGTATTTAAATTATGTGTTTAGGTTTTTGCCCCTCCCACTAGACCCTGGAGTCTTTTAGAACAGGGATCCTACCTTATTCACTGTGGTATCTGCAGGATCTTATGCAATGCTCAGCCCATAGTATATCTTTCCTAAATACTTGATAAATGAGTGAATGAATGATTCAGTGAAAGCAAGCTATTTGAGCCAATTTATTTTTACCTTCAAAGAGTGAAATGTAACAAAAATAGATCACAGATGGAATATGGAAAACAGAACTCTAGTGTCTTCTTTGCCATCAACTTACACGTCACTAAGTTCTTCGAAATGAAAAAATCCACATCTGTGATAAGAAGTGACCTGTCTTTGAGACGAAGCAGTTCACTGTAGAGCTTAGAGGAACTTTGAGAGGGAAAATGAAATATTGTATATAAAAACTTTGGGGACTTCTGATCTCAGTTTTGACACATAAAAAGCTTCGAAGTCATCACTTCTATCCTTAAAACGAGTAAAAGATAAACTAACTGAAAAATCAATGTCTGTTCTTGTTCTTTCAGAGAACTATGGTGAACAGCATAAGACACCACCTCAAAATCTGGAGGGACAGGTCAATGCAGAAAGTCAAAGTCAAGATCTTCTGGGGGGAGAGTGTCCACTAGCTCGAGGCAAGAAACTTCAAGGAGGGAGCTGGAGGCTTGGGGAACCCTCACAGTTTCATAGGTTTTGCTTCCAGGAACTCTACCAGGTTCTAACAGCAAAAACCCTAGTAATAGTGCTTCCTGGGTGGGAGGACTGGGAGGGAAATCACTGTACAATACACCTGAAGTGTTCTCTGTAACACAGGGCTGCTCTCTGGGGGAAAAGACTTAACCAGGGCGTCGGAGGAAGCGCATTCTCCCCACTTTAGACACTTCCTGCTTTCCTATCTAAGAGAGAAAGAGCTCCCCCACTAGAGAAACACTTGTGAAAGTCACAAGTCTGAGACATAGGCACAATGAAAACTGAAATGTAATCATTATAGAAAACTTCCCCTCTCTCACACATTACTGCCAAACAAACAGGGTTCAAGTCTGACAAGTATGCATTACAGCAAGACACAGGCTCCATCTGAGGAGTACACAGAGAAACCCAACACAGACAGGAGTGAAAGAAACTTACATTGCAGGAATTGGAACCTTCTGACGTTTACAGCTCCAGCACACATTAAACACAACCCAGTTCCTAGCCAGATTGACATAGAGCCTCACACTGAAGGTCTATTTACCTCACTTCGTATTATTCAACACGAAATAATCAGCTTTCAGCAAAAAAATTACAAAGAATGCCGAAAGGCAAGGAAAAAGATACTCTGAAGAGATAAAACAAATATCAGAACCAGACTCAGATACGACATAGAATTGGAGTTATCAGACAGATACTTTAAAATAACTATGATCAGTATGTTAAGAGCTATATTGGAAAAAGCGTACAGCATCAAGAGATGTGTAATATAAGAAATTGAAACCCTAAGAATCAAAAAGAAATGCTAGGAATAAAAATGCAACTGCAACAAACACTGCAACAAAAATGAAGAAAATCTCCAATGGGTGCATCAGTAGAGTCAACCAAAGGAAAAATCAGTGAGCTTAAAACATATATAAATAGAAATGTCTCACCTGAAATACAAGGGAAAAAATAAAATAAACTATTTAAAAACTTCAGGGCTATTTCAAAAGGTATAACATATGGTTAATTGGAATACCAGAAGGAGAAGAAAAATAGAACAGTGAAGAAAAAATTATATGAAGTAATAATAGCTGACATTATTCCAGAATTAATGACAGACACCAAACAAGAGATCCAGGAAGCTCAGAGAACACCCAGCAGGTTATTTAAAAAACAAAAACAAAAACAAAAAAAAACAGAGGGAGCGGATATGGAGATATATGTATACACATAGCTGATTCACTTTGTTATACAGCAGAAACTAACACAACACTGTAAAGCAATTATACTCCAATAAAGATGTTATAAAAACAAAACAAAACAAAACAAAACTACATTGAGGCATACCATGTTCAAACTACGGAAAACCAGAGACAAAGAGAATATGTTAAAAGAAACCAGAGTGGGGAAAAACAAAAAACACCTTACTTTAGAGGAACAAGTATAAGAATTACAGAGGTCTTTTCAGTAGAAACCATTCAAGCAAATAAAACTATGGAGTGAAATATTTAAATGGTTGAAACAACAACAACAAAAAACACATCAAAATTATTTATACAGTGAGATTATCTGTCAAAAGTTAAAGAGAAATAAAAACTTCTTAGAATAAAGAAAATCTGGGGGAATTCATCACCAGCAGACCTGCCCGCCAAGATATTTAAAAAAAAATTCTTCAGGAAGAAGAAAATGATATAGGCAGAAACTCAAATCTCCAAAAAAAAAAAAATGTATATAAAGGGATAAATGGTGGCATAAATAAAAATATCTTATATTTAATTCTTAATTGAGGTAAACAATAACTGTTTAAAGTAATAATAGTAGGAAATTCCCTGGGGTCCACTGGTTAGGACTTGGTGCTTTCACTGCTGGGGCCCAGGTTCCATCCCTGGTTGGGGAACTAAAACCCTGAAAGCCATGGGGTGTGGCCAAAAAAAAAATTAATAATGGTAACAATATATTGGGTGATAAAAACATGGATAAGTAAAATGAGAGACAGCAATGTATACACAGGGAATAGGAGGGAAAAATCAGGAATACTCTGGTATAGGGTATCTGTGCTACCCTAGAAGTGGTATAGTGTTATTATTATTATTTTTTTGCGGTACGCGGGCCTCTCACTGCTGTGGCCTCTCCCGTTGCGGAGCACAGGCTCCGGACGCACAGGCCCAGCGGCCATGGCCCACGGGCCCAGCCGCTCCGCGGCACGCAGGATCCTCCTGGACCGGGGCACGAACCCGTGTCCCCTGCATCGGCAGGCATACTCTCAACCGCTGCACCACCAGGGAAGCCCGGTATAGTGTTATTTTAAAGTAGAGATATATTAGTTAAAAATGGGTATTGGAGAGCTTCCCTGGTGCTTACACTAATCAAATGCTTACACTAATCAAAAGAAAGCTGGAATAACTGTATTAAGACAAAGTAGACCTCAGAACAAGGAAAGTTATCAGGGATAAAAGAGACATTACCTAATGATGAAGGAGTTGATTTTCTGAGTAGACATAACAATCCTGAAATATATGCACCTAATAACAAAGTGTCAAAATACATGAGAAAAAAAACCAGTAAAACAGAAAGGAGAAATCAAAAATACCTGTTATAGTCGGAAACTTCAACACACCTCTCTCAGCAATCAATAAATCAAGCAGGTAGAAATTCAGAAAGAATAAAGTTGACTTGAGCAGGACCATCAATCATCTTCATCTAGTTAACATTTACAAAATATTCCACCAAAAAAAAAAAGGCAGGATACATATTATTTTCAAGATCACAAGGAACAGTTACCAAAATAAACAGACTAAAGGGATAAGTATTTGCCTACATAGAGCTTAAATTTTACTAGGAGAAGAGAGACATTAGGCAAATAAACTAAAAAGTATATAAATATTGCTATAAGGGAAAATTAAGCAGGATGATGAAGTAGAAAATAACTGCATAGGAGGAGAGACAGATTTTTAAATAGGATTGTCAGAAAGGCATTTTGTCAAGTGTTCTCCACTTGAGTGGAGACCAGAATGAAGTGAAGGAAGTAGCCACCTTGGAGGAGCAGGATTTCAGGGAGCTGGAACAGAAAGTACGAAGGCTCTCAGGACGTGTGAGTTGTGTCTGAGGAACAGCAAGAAGGCCAGTGAGACTTGAGTGGAGTGAGCAAGAGTAGATGTATATAAAGTGAACTAAATGGAGTTTCAAGGGACAGGATCACATGCATCCATCTTTTAAATCATAGCAAGTATTTATTCCTATTAAGATGGGAAACTACCGGGGATGGGATCCGATGAGTGATGTGACCTGACATAATTCTGGCTGCTGTGTGGAGACAAGGCTCTGGGGAGGGGAACTAGCAAGAGTGGAAGAAGGGAAACTCATTAGAAAGTTACTGCAACTTGGGCAGGAGTTAATGGCTACTTGGGTTACAATGCGTAGTGCTGGAGGAAGTAGAAAATGGTTATGTCAGGGTATAATTTGAAGGTAAAGATGGCAATGCTTGCTGATGGATAAGATATGAAATATGAAAAAAAAGTCAAGGATGACTCAAGGATCTTGGGTACGTATTGATGTATATTTGAATACACACAACTTTTATACACATCAGTCAATCTAAACATTTAATCTCTAATACAGCAGTGAGCGTAGATCATTTAACTCTGTGAGAACTGGAAATACATCTGTAGTGTCTACCACTGCAACCTTGCATCTTAGCACAGTGCCCAGTACATAGCAAACATTATAGAAACTGGTTAAAAGAATTAATGGAAATCAGTGATAAGAGAAGAATTTTCTTAATGTCTGGGTTGAATAACACATAGCTTTTTCAAATTAAAAGGGCTTGATTTGAAGTTTGGAGGCATTCTGTGAAAAATAATTTACTAATGAGTAGTCTCCAAAATATCCGGCTAATTACCGTGGATTTATAAAGGCACTGGAAAAGTGCAGCTTACTCACTGCTTCCACCCACTAGTGACTTTAATAAATGTCATATCAGAACATGCTGTATGTGTGAAATATGCATGAATTAATTTTAGTTTAAATTTTTGGTTTAGAAGTCTTTGCTTTCTTCAGAGGATTCAAATTAGCATAGTTAACACAACAATAACTTTTCATCAGAAGAGATTTCAGTTTTATATTACTCTGACCCTAGCCTTCAAATCCCATACAGGTTCCAAATGCCTTTTTAAATATTATTATTATTAATTATGACCTTCAGGGCTCTCTGTCATCTCCCTGTCTACCCATTTCTCTCAACCCATTTCCATTTATTCTGCTTTCCATTTGCCTTTTCTGTTTTTCACTCCCCTTAATATATATATCTACACACCTAATATATTTTTTTTAAGATTTCCTTTTTGTTCCTCGGGTTTTTATTCAGTCTTCCCAATATGTAGTTTTACCCACATTAAGTCATCAAATCCCTACCTAACTCAGTTTTAGAACCTGCTGATATAATCCCATAAATAATTTAAGATGAAGATAGATGAAATGTATGTACATTTGCAAACCTTTTTCTTCTCCCTTAACACATGCCAATTATCGCTTTTATGTTTATGTTTCATATGCATATTAAGCATTAATTCTAGGAACATAAAGAGAAGGATTCTCTCTGTCCTTATAGCCCAGGGTTGTGGAAGTGAGAGGCCCATGAGGATGAGCTGCTCAGGTCTTTGAGTACAGTGACTATAAATGACAGAGGGCTGGAGTATCAGTAATTCCAGTGGTGGCTTTCTTGTGCAGATGAGGGTCCACAGTGAGAGACAGTCACAGAGCTGGGCTTGATGCCCTCCTCCACAAAGTAACTGAGACCAGGTAGAAGCACTTAACCACAAAAAAGCCAGGAAAACATAGTTACCTGGCAAAATAGGAGGGGTAGCCAGGGTGTTTGACCTG
Organism: Phocoena sinus; assembly: GCF_008692025.1. Taxonomy (NCBI): domain Eukaryota; kingdom Metazoa; phylum Chordata; class Mammalia; order Artiodactyla; family Phocoenidae; genus Phocoena; species Phocoena sinus. The sequence goes on along the minus strand of NC_045776.1, from coordinate 11,747,224 downwards.
CATGGAGGTGTGTAGATGCTTAACAGATCATGGTGTCCTTTGGAATAGACAGGCAGGAAATTATCGCAGGTGCTGCTTAATAGTTATAAAACAAATAAAAATCAAGAGTGGAGGAGGAGGCTGAGCTTGGTCATCCCAATTAAAAAATTAAAAAGCTCCCTTCTTAACTCACAGGCCTGAATCAACAGTCAGATTCAGAATCCATTGCCAGAAGCGGCAGCTGGCAGAAGAATCCTCAAGACCATGGTAAGTGATAATTCTTCCAGTTTTGCTGCAAAGGCACTAAACACATTTACTCAGTGGAGAAAGGGGACTAACCAGGTATTAGGGGAATTTTGATGACTATTGGTTACAAAATCTGGTTAACAAGGTTTGGGACCTGGAGTCCTAAAGCATCACCATGAACCCCCTTCTATTTAACAATGGGTACATTGTTAAGGTCCACTGACTTTGGGTCAGGTATATCCATGAACCCATCAGTGGTCATTTCTCTGTCCTTGAAAGTGTAACTGGAACTGAGGTACTTGGCATCTGGCATGGCCACCATGTCGGTTCTCTGTTCTGTCAGATAAGAGTTATTAGGGTGGAAAGGCCAAGTGAAATGTTCTGAACCTGCACAGTCCTCCTCGTCTTCCAATCCCCACCCAGTCAAGGCAGTAAATTAAAAACACACAACAACAATATTGTACCCATGGAGGATTGCTGTTATTAAAAACATAACTGATGCAGAGGTGTTAGTTCCTATGATATCTTCACTTAACTTGTTGCTCTGACCCACACAGACATTGAATGGATCCTGGAGAATAACTGCAGGCTACTACAAACTTAACCAAGCAGAAGGCCTGGTCATCTTTGCTTTGCCAGATGCAGTATCATGGCTGGAGAAGATTAAAGAGGTCTCAGGTATGGTACATGGCCATTGATATGGTAAACATCTGAAGGTATCCAGTCTCAAAGAATGCTGAAATGGCCTTATAATGGCTCAGCTGAAACACTAACTCAGAGGTAATACTTTGAAAAAATGGGTGTCATCCTTCAGGATGCAGCGTATATATCAAATCCAAGATTTCTACATGGTGTGGTGTTCTCTGTAGGATCTGGTGACCTTGTGGTAGAAGCAGTTCCTACAACTTGGAACTATGAGGGTTGGCATTTCTGGCTCCCAAAAGGGATAGACTCCTTCTGTATTAGTCTTCTTGGACTGCTATAACAAAATACCACAGGCCAGGTGGCTTAAACTACAGAAGTTTATTGTCTCACAGTTCTGGAGGCTAGAAGTCTGAGATCAAGGTGTCAGGGTTGGTTTTTATTGAAGCCTCTCTTCTCACCTTATTGTATTCTCACATAGCTTCTTCTTTTTGTGTGTGGGGAGAAACAGAGCTATCTCTCTTGGTGTCTCCTTTCTCATAAGGACACCAGTCCTATCAGATTAAGGCCCCACTCTTATGACCTCGTTTAACCTTAATTACCCCCTTAAAGGCACTATCTCCATATACAGCACAATAGGAGGTTAAAGCTTCAACCTATTAATTTTGGGGGACCACAATTCCATCCATAATACCTGTCACAGGACATATTAAATTCCTATTGCATTACAAGTTATGGCTTCCTGCAGGGCTCTTTAGACTCATTGTGTCCAAGAAGAGGAGTCACCCAACTTGACAGAAGTAATTTATCCCAATCAACAAGAGGAGGAATGTGAGAGGCTGGAATACAAGTTGAACCTGGGTGTTCCACCTGGGCTCCTATCAATATACCTTTGTCCCATCGTGACTATGAATAGACCCCAGACAAAAAGGGGTGTGTTCACCAGCACCCTCACTTCAGATGCAAAATACCAGATGCCCAAACCTTAGTGCAAAAGTTAGAATCCTCACATATACAAGGATGTTCACTGCAGCATCATTTTTGATGGCAAGGAGTTGAAAGCAATATGGGATTACATCCTTGCTAAGAGCAGAGACAGGTAAAATGTGTTGGGTGTACACCATGGAGCACCACACAACTAGAAGGAGCAGAGAATTAGCTGAACACACAGATATACCTTAAAAATGTAGTGTTTATTGAAAAAAGCAAAGAAAATAAGATATTCAAAATAATAGCAATAATGAAAACTAAAAGACAATGCACATTTTAGAAGACATAAAAATACACACACACATAACACATTAGAATGGTGTCCTGTTGTTTGGGATGTTGAGAGGGGGACAAGTGTGTGTTTAGGGATAAAAGGAAGAAAACAAGTGAGACAGAAAAACTGAAACAATATTCATGCCTACCAACTATCTAGCGATAACATCTTTAGGTATCCAACACTAGTAAATGCTGCTTCTAAAGCAACCTTTATTCCAACACTTGCAACATTTGAGTTCATGGTGGATTGAGCTGCCTGGCAGTCCTAGACATCTCAACACATTTTCCAGACGAATAGCTGGATTTAGGCGATGACTCTCAACATCCTGTTTCACCAACTGCTTATCATCCACTTTCACTGTTTTCGTACAGATTGTTGACCTGTCGCTTGGCTTTGGTTTTCTGCTCACAACTCTTCCATTCCCTTTCCTATTAACTTTTCCAATTCTTGTCTAGTTGCAAAGAATGTATAATTTATATGTAAAGCCGAAATAAAAATGCCATTCTTTAAAAAAAAAGAGCTTTCTGAGAGTTATCTCCAGTCACTAGTTATCATGTAGTTTATATAAGGAGTTAAGCTGTAAGTGTTTATAAGAAAAACTCATTAAAAGAAAGTAATATTGCTGCTCTGCAAAAAAAATCATATAAACATTACCCCCAAATCATTAATTTTACCAAAATATGAATCTCCTAGTCCCCATTTTAAACACCACATTGGACCCAACAATTCTGCACTCGGATTCCATCATTACGGTATGAGGAGCTATTGTTACCAAGTGTGACCTGGGAACACTTTGGATTCGAGATGCTCCCTGTTTATATATTGTTCAGTTACAAAACAAAATATGACCTCTATGACAATGTGTCGTTTAGGATTAAATATCAAGTTTAATACTCAACCTTTAGTTAATTTATTAATGCCGAGAGGCTTAACTAGGCTGCTGTCTTTTTTTCTTGCATGAACATAAGAATTCACATTCTGCTCTGAATCAAAAATTTTCACTTAATGCATTTAACAATAAAGGACATTCAAGGAATCACATAACTATTGGACCAGGTTAGCTGGAGAAATAAAGAGAGTGAAAGAGAATAAAGCAGAAGGGTGCATTAGTAGGAAAAATAAAAACAGAAAAAAAATAATCTGATGAGAAATATTACCTCAAAATTTAACATGTTAATTAGGAGAGTTCAGTAGTTGTTTTCCCAAAGCTCAAGCAACTTTTCATCAAGGTGAATTTAGCTGTACTCAGTGTTTTCAAATTAAAACAAAAGTTAATTTGAACTTGGTGAGATGAAAATTCAGGGTTATAAGAAAACCTCAAAAAAACTGACCGATTTTCTCCTGAGATGATCTTTTTTTTTTTTAAACTAAGTTTTTACTGCTGAAGTTGTCCATTTTTACAAGTCCTTTAGTAATATTCCATTCAGAATAAAGTTAATAGTTAGAAAATAATGAAAAGAAATATTTCTTTATCTTGAAACAGCTTTACAGCAGACAGAACAGCATGAGACAATGAACAATGGATTAGCAATCAGGGGTTTTAGTTCTGAATTCAACTTTGCCTGAAATTAAAATGTATGAACTTGGGCAAGCTCTAACTCTCTGAGCCTCAATTTCCACATCTGTTAAGGCCACGGTGGCCTAGGTCAGAGGCCCTTAACCTGAGATCCAAGGTAACTGACCATGGTCCAATGTACCCCTTGTGGGTGAGGTGAGAAGGAGAATGTGATCTCAGACAGAAAAGTACACCTACTCGACGTTAATGAATTTCCATCTAGAAGTTAGCATTTATTTCAATTTTGAGCATAGATAATAAACCACAGAGGTATTAGCAGTATTTGTGATTTTATCAACAATAGAAATCACAGATATTGTCATATCACATTAAGATATTTTACATCTTTCAAAACATCTTTTAAGCTCATCACTGCTTCAAAATTATAATAGTTATTAGACCTACTGGTATATCTTGTCATTTATGTATTAGTAAAGATAAATTATAATCTCTTTACACATATTTTTAATAATTCCTCGTATTTTACATTACACATTAAAAAACGTTAATTTGTAAAAATGTCCATACACTTCCTACTGCAAAAGAGGTCCATGGTTCTGAAGATAGGAAACTCCTAGGCTAGCTGATGACAACAATGCCTTTCACCTCTCACATACCCTTTTAAATCCCATAAAATGACACTTTGTTTCTTCAAGATTGAGGAAAAATAACTGGAAAAAATTAATATTCTGTATTTTACAGATTGCTTATGTGACCTCCTCTGGTCAGGTGACGAATTCTTCCCCTAATCCAATCCTCTTCTTCTGTTCTGGCTTTTTACCGAGGACAGAATACATACAAGAATCAGAAGTTAAAAGAAAATCAAATTGTAGGCATAATGTGAATGGCCCAATTAGGAAACATTTACATCCAAAACAAGTCTCCCTTATAAACACTTGATTGAAAAGAGTGTCTCAACTGGGCCTCCTTCTGTTCTTTTCCCACCACAGCAATCAAAGAATAGAGACAATGGTGAGCATCTTTGTGCTTGCCACACCATAATCAGAACTTCTTCCCTTGACCTCAGAATGTAAAAGATAAGATCAGGTACCATGTTGTACCTTAGCAGAGTCAGAAAGGTGGGTTTTGGCCTGACTATTGATTTTAAAGCACAACAGCAATGCCCACTAGTAATACTGACTCATGAAATTCTCACAACAAACCTACAAGGTGGTACAATGTTGAACCTTACTTTGCTATAAAGAAAAATGAGATATAGAGATGTCAATTGAAGTATTCAAGTTCATGAAAGAGTAAGCAACAGAACTGGAGACTGAGCTCAGATCTTCTAGTCTGGCCTGTGATTCTAACACACCTCACCCATGCTCTCATCAGTCAGACTAGCTGCTTCCCTCAAGTGGGGAAAGAGAGGCAAGGCCCATACAAATTCACACCACCAAATTCCTCCAAGTTGTTTTAATTGCTTCCACCACTGTTTTTGGTGGAAATATGCAAAGTGGGCTGAGGGTTTCTCCTTCCAACATTAGTAAAAGGATAACCCTCATGGATCATAGACCTTAATGTAAAACACAAAAGTATAAAACTCTTAGAAGATAACATAGGAGAAAATCTAGATGATCTTGGGTGTGGTGACGCCTTTTTAGATACAGTACCAAAGACACAGTCCATAAAAGAAATATTTGATAAGCTGGACTTCATTAAAATGAAAACTTTTGTTCTGTGAAAAAACAATATCAGGAGAATTAGAAGACAAGCCAAAGGACTGGAAGAAACTATGTGCAAAAGACTTCTGATAAAGGGCTGTTATCCAAAATATTCAAAAAAACTCAAACACTCAATAGTAAGAAAGCAAATAACCCAGTTAAAAAAATGGGTCGAAGACCTTAACAGATACCTCCCCAAAGAAGATATACAGATGGCAAATAAGCATATGAAAAGATACGCCACATTATATGCTATCAGGTAAATGTAAATTAAAACAACAACGAGATACCACTACACACTTATTAGAATAGTCAAAATCTAGAACACCGGCAGCACCAAATGCTGGTGAGGATATGGAGCAACAGGAACGCTCACTGATTGCTGGTGGGAGTGCAAAGTGGTATTCCTACTCTGGAAGACAACTTGGCAGTTTTTTAAGAAAATAAACCTAGCTTTACCATATGATGCAGCAATGGTGCTGCTTGGTAGGTATTTACCTAAAGGAGTTGAAAACTTGTGTCCACACAAATACCTGCACATGGATGTCCACAGCAGCTTATTCATAACTGCCAAAATTTGGAAGCCAACAAGATTTCCTTCGGTAAGAGGATAGATAAACTATGGTACATTCAGACAATAGAATATTATTGTCTGTGCTTAAAAATGCGCTATCAGGGACTTCCCTGGTGGTCCAGTGGTTAAGACTTCACCTTCCGACGCAGGAGGTGCAGGTTCAATCCCTGGTTGGGGAGCGAAGATCCCACATGCCTTGTGGCCAAAAAACCAAAACACATAAAACAGAAGCAACACTGTGACAAATTCAATAAAGACTTTAAAAGTAGTCCACATCAAAAAAAAAATCTTAAAAAAAAATAATGTGCTCTCAAGCCACAAAAGTCATGCAGGAACCTTATATGCATATTACTAATTGAAAGAAGCCAATCTGAAATGGCTACTCACTGTATGATTTCAACTGCGTACATTTTGGAAAAGGCCAGACTGTAGAGACAGTGAAAAGATCAGTGGCTGTTAGATGTGTGTGTATGGGGGGGTCGGGCAGAGGGCAAGAGATGACTAGGTGGAGCCCAGAGGATTTTTAGGGTAAAGAAAATACTTTGCATAATATTATAATGATAGATATGCGTCATCATACATTTGTCCAAACCCATAGACTGTACAACACCATGAGTGAAATCTAAGGTAAACCATGGACTTTGGGTAATGATGTGTCAATGTAGGTTCATCCCTGTTAAAAAATGTGCCATTCTGGTGAGTGATGTTGATAATGGAGAAGGCTATGCATACACGTAGTCCGGGGTTTGGGAGGAAATGATCTTGGGTATGGTGATGCCTTCCTCACCTCAGGAAGGTGGTACCTTCCTCTCTCAGTTTTTGTTGCAAACCTAAAACTTGCTCTAAAAAAAAATGAAGTCTTAAAAACAAACAAACAAAAGATAAAAATGATAACCCTCTCTTCTCACTGGACACAATTAGGAGAGTTTTCTATACAGGATACCTAAGGAATCCTATTACACAGTAGATCCAGCAGAAAACAGACATCTGAAATCATTATAATATGCTGGACCATGGTCCTTATTTTTCCAATATTGACATTATCTGTATTATTAGTGTAAAAAGTAAATATAGAGTTGTCACTTGTGTGTATTGGTTGGGGTCAGATGAATAAGGAAAAGAGAACTGGGTACTATTCACTATTTATGCAACGTTTTTAAGACTCAGTTTCTTTATTTGTTAAATGGGTATATTAATGACTAATTCAGGGGATTTTTATAAGGATTAACCCAAATAATGCATGTTTTGTGATTAGCAGAATGTTTGGATGTTAACAAAAATGTGTTATTAACATTATTATCAATTTTAGATTAAATAATAATCCTTCTGTAAGAATTAGTCGGGGCTTTATTTTTGTTTTTGCTTTTACTTTTCCTCTTTTGATGATATGAGAAGCATTCTATTTTAAGTCACTTCTGCTTATTCATACTAGCCAACTAACCAAGAAATGGACTTTGCCACATCAACCTGATCCTTGGAATCCTAATTTAACTCAAGTAACAGCTGGAGTGAATACTGTAATTTTTATGAAATGGTGCTGTGTCTTGAGGAGGGTGGAAGACAAAATATCCGATATCTATCGGGGACAGTTAGAATAGTAACATACATTTCTATAATATGACTGTCTGGTAGAGGAGATGGATAGCAAATTGTTAGCTCCTTTTTTAACACCTAAGCCCGTTCCTTCTTCAGCCCGAATCCATCATCAATGAATAGTCTCATCATTTTCAACTAATGGGGTAAGAATGAAAGGGAACATATTTTCAACGTTTTCTAACTGTTAAAATAAAAACATTGAGATCACAGGGATTAAAATGGCTACATTTGCAAGAACGGTTTATCTGATGGATTAACAAAATGGGAGATGTTTATCTAGAAAACAAGCTACTGATTCTTTCAAGAGGAGGCTCTTGGCCATTTGCCTTCACTCTGTTTTGCTCTGAGTCACCAACGCTTTCTGCTTGCTCTCTACTCTCTGCTGACTGAGAAAAGCCTAGCTTTTCCTTTAAACCCAAAGCACAGTTCCGATGTTCAAAGAGGAAGACACTTTTTAAGAAGCAACAAATAACACGTTAACAACCCACTTCCACCTTTGGACCAGTTAAAGTGGTTTTTAAATTCTATAGTCATTCTCACCATAAGCCAGAGCAGATTTTTAAAACAGATATAAATTAAACAATATATTTCAGAGTCATAAGAGTCAGAAAGTTCAGTGGTTGCAAGACCTCTGGAAAACAAAATTTTATGTAAGACATGTAACTATTGCTTCAGAGTAAAAAACAAAAACATGTCCCCAAACAATATCATTTCACATTTCTAGGATCAATATTAGGTATACTGTCCTCTCTGCCATAAATGTAATTTTGAATAAATCCATCTGAACTTTTCAAAGTAGAGATTGTTCTAAGAAAATAATCTAAGCATCTGAGGAGGAGACCTGCAAGTGGCTTTCACACTGTGCCTGCCATGGGGCTGGTGTGTCCTCAGAGCGTGTGGCTCTGTGTTCACTGCAGACAGATTGTGACAGTCTGACTCTGAGGGCGCTTACATCAGGGCTATCATTTTTGATGTAGATTGGTAATTGCCCAGCATGCTGTCTTTTTTTTCTCTTTTTCGGCATGCTGTCTTGAATTCTGTCTCAAGCTGTTTATATTCCTTTTAACTAATTCCACCCAATGTCTTCATATATACAATCACATGAACAGTGGAGAGGCAGTTAGAATGCCAAAGTATATTTTGAGTTATTAAATTGATTTATATCTTCATTATTTCCTAACAATTATTAAGGCAAGAGAGAAGAAAAATCCATAAATTTGGGATTAGTACATGTTCTTGTGTCCAAAAGAAAAGGCTCACAGTTGATCTCATCCTCAGATGAGTTTTGTAGGCCATCTTGATACTATTGCAAGTTACCTCATTTCTTCATTTCCTCAATTATTCAATCAACAAACATTTATTGCTTTCTGTGAACCAAACATTGGAGACACAGGACCACAAAAATGCAATAAGCACAACCTCTGTTCTCAAGGAACTTTCAATATTCTGGAGAAATGCCCCAGCAAAACAGCAAGTAGAATTCGGTGTGACAAGTTCTAGAGAGAGATACATAAGACTGACTCTGGAACAAAGCATTTTGTCTTATATAGGCATACCTAGAAGATATTATGGGTTTGGTTCCAGACCACAGCAATAAAAGGAGTCACATGAATTTTTTGGTTTTCTGGGGCATACAAAAGCTATGTTTATACTGTACTGTAGTCCTTAAGTGTACAATAGCACTATGTCTAAAAACCAATGTATATACCTTAATTAAAAATACTTCATTGTTAAAAATGCCAAAACAATTACAATAGTGACATCAAAGATCACTGATCACAGATAACCATAACAAATGTAAGAGCTTGAAATATTGCAAGAATTACCAAAAGGTGATACAGAGACATGAAGTGAGAAAATACTGTTGGATAAATGGTGCTGATAAATTTGCTAGATGCAAAGTTGCCACCAACCTTCAATCTGTAAAAAACTCAGTATCTTTGAAGCACGATAAAGTGAACCACCATACAATAAGGTATGCCTGTAGAGCGCTAATCAATCACTGACTACCTTGTAATCTCTGGGCGAAGCTAAATGAGCTTGATATGTTATTAACAGTATAACTCGAGTGATTTATCACTGCAGCTCTAGAAAGGGTGTGTGAAATTCTTCTACCTGTAATGCCTTCCTCATCCCCCCTCACCCATCCCCCCCTTCTTCACTTGGTCAACTCCAGACCCGTCAAGTCTCTGTATAAATGTTTCCTTCTTTGTTAATCTTCTGATTTCACCCAAAAGACTTGGTAGCTCTCCTTTGTCATCCATTTCAATGTGCAAATGCCCCTAATAACAATTACCTTAGAGTAGTGGTTCTCATAGATGAGAATGCAGTGCAACACATGGGAATTTGTTAGAAATAAAAATAATTGGACCCCTCCCTATATCTGCTGAATCAGAATCTCTGCGTTCAGCAATCTGTGTCTTTATAAACCCTAACTAAGGTGATTCTGACGCAAATTGGAGTTTGAAAAATACTGCCCTAGTGTATCACAATTTCAAGTTTGTGAGTTTTCCCATTAAATTGTAGAGTATCTTTTCACCCTGAAAAAACGTAGTACTGAACACAATGCCTATCACCTATCAGGTGATAAATGAATAATCTTTCCCTTTCCTTCAACATCATCAATTTCAGCATCAACAATACTAATAAAAGAGGATATGTAGGGTTCCTTGGTTGACTGCATATGTTAGAACATGTTGACTTCTTTGCGTTATAATTAAGTTCTGATTCTAATGGGAAGTGTAGCCTTATGGGGTTGTTCATTGCCATGCTTACTCAGTTGTGAATGTAATACACTTCCCTTGTACTCACTTTGAGTCTTTCTGGACACCCATACACCATAATTCCCTCAGAATTCTTTGCTCGTGGGGCATCAAAAATGCTACTGTGAATGGGCTGGCAAGGAAGAGCACACACAAGCATTGTGTATGTTTTCTCTACTCACATGGATTCTCCATCGCCCCACTGGACTTCATTACAAAACACAAGTTCAAAGATAAAATTTATAAGAATTTTTATATGGCAACAACAGATCATTAAATGAAGTTTGGGGCTCTTTGGAGAATGGGGCCCTGAGCAGGTCCCATGCCGATGAAGGGGTCCCTGTCTCATGTTATCATGAGATTGTAAAGCTATGCCAGCCTGTGAGGTAAGTACAGCTAATATTTCCATTTTATAGATTAGGACACTGAGGCACAGCTGGCAAGTCACGGAGTGGGAATTCAATTTCAGAATTGCATATTTTTGAGCATTTACTGTATTATATACCAGGTATTTTCCCAAGTAATTTATGAGTATTAACACATTGAATCCTCACAACAATCCTCTTATTAGGCTTATACCCAATTTACAAGTAAATAACCTGAACTTCAAATAGCATAAATGTATTGTTAAAAGTTACCCAGCTCATACGTAGTGGAACTAGATCCAGGCCCAAGCAGTCAGATCCAGATTCCCTTCTTATCACCAAGCTAATACTGCAAGATTGTTTGATGCAAGTGGAAATGCAGGTATTCAATAAAATTATTATTTTATTCAATAAAGCAGGTGTTCAAATAAAATTATTTTTTCTCTACTCATTAAATTTATTTGTAGAAAATATGTACTTTTTATGTAAGCTTGCTAAGTAAAGTAAAAGTTAAGGCTGAACAATGCCAGGACATATCTTATGTATAAGATATTGCTAGGGGTTGGCTGGATCATTGAGGTATGTCTATGATTAGCTCTTACCTAGAATTGTAGAGTAGTTAGGGGGTCCTGGTAGAAAAATGGCAAGCATGAACTTTCACTACTTTCCTATCTCGTGCAGAACAAGTCCTGTTTCTGTACTTAATCTAAGCCCTATCCTCTTGAGTGGTACATCACATTACAGAGGTAGAAGCCTGTATTAGTTAGCTTGGGGTGTTATAACAAATTGCCATAGACTAGGTGGTTTAAACAACAGAAATCTATTTCTGACATTTCTGGAGTCTGGAAAGTCCAAGATCAGGTTCTGATGATGGCCTTCTTTCTGTTTGCAGTTGGCTGCCTCCTTGTTTTTGTGTCCTCACATAGCAGAGAGAAAGAGAGAGAGAAGTAAGCATAAGTTCTCTACTTATAAGGGCACTTACCCATCATGAGGGCTCCAACCATATGACCTAATTAACTCCCAGAGACCCCATGCCCAAACCATCACTTTAAGGATTAGGGTTTCAACATATGAATTAGGGGGGAACATAAATATTCAATTTATAGCAGAGTCCTTTTATAAGAAAAAACTGTGCAACTTGATTTCCCTGTAGTATAACCTGGCAAAATCGATCATACATAGGGGTTTGTTAGAAATCCTTTTGTACACAGTCATTCTCAGAAGAACTACTGGTAAATTACAGTTTTCACTTGCAAACACTAATAAACATGACTGTATCTAATTGCAGACTAGCAGACGCATCCAGTAATTTTCTTTCAATATTGTGTTAGTCAACCTGGAAATAATCGATTGCATTACTCTAAGTTATATTTATAAGAATTCACTTCCACTGCACGCCTACAAATGTTATATTTTTCCTTCTGACTTTCCACTTTAAACTACACAGCTAAAGTCTAAATTTTGTTAACCTAAATACTGTATATTTTAAATAACAGTAATTTCATTTGGGAGGTAAAATCTTAATATTCCAGGAATCTTAGTATTTTTATGATTTGGACATGTTTTTATCTTAATAAAATGGTAATTAGGAATGAATACATTGGCTCTGATATTTGCTGATGAGCTCAGTTCTACACTACCTAGATCCAAAGATCTGATTTGTTCTATATAACAGATGATGTGGGTTGCACAATTAAGCTAAGATAAAGGGATATATAATCAGTGCTTTGGTAAAATGTATAAATGAATCAACTCAATGGCTAATATGTTTTGTAATTATACAATGCTTTTACACAATATTTATCTTAAAAAAAGATTATGTTACAATGCCATGGTTTGAATGTTTTTGTTTCCCCCAAATTAATGTGTTGAAATTCTAACCCCCAAAGATGATGGTATTAGGAGATGGGGCCTTTAGAAGATGCATATGTCATGAAGATGGAGCCCTCATGAGTGGGACTAGTTCTTATGAAAGAGGATCCAGAGATCCCTAGTTCCTTCTACCATATGAGGATTCAGTGAGAAGGTACTAGGCACTGGCTATGAACCGGAGAGAGGGCTTTTACCAGAACTGGACCATTCTGGTGCCTTGATCTTGGAATTCCCAGTCTCCAAAATTGTGAGAAATAAATTACTTTTGTATATAATTTCTGTTTTTGCCTAGTCTGTGGTATTTTGATATAGTAGCCCAAATGAACTGAGATACATGTAAAATTAGCCCAACTTTTATCCATTAATTTTCAACAGCAAGACAGTTAGAAACAAAGAATCAGATCCAAGTGTATAATATCAGTTTTCCTTTCCACCTTGTAACTATTGACCACAAACTTAGCTTTATCAAGATATTATTTAAATTTACAATTTTCATTTAATATATACTATTTTAATTTAAACATCTCATGACCTCAATTCATAGTAATGAAAAAGACACAAAATTAATTTGTTCTTTTTTTAAACTTTCTCATCTTTCCAAGCTACCAACATCCATAATTTCTAAGTGTAGCATTTTATTGAGACACTGTTTATGGTCTATGTGTGTGTACATATCTACACATATGTATATGTGTAGATATAATTTCAAAATGTGTTTTTATATTTCTACTTCACAATGATGTGAGTTTTTTGAAGGGTTCTCCACTCTTTCCTCAGCCTACATAAGAGCAAAAAGAATAGGTCACTGATAGAGAAGACACCAGTGCACAGAAGACATCAACATTTATCTAAATCATAGGAAACGGATAGATACCTGCCAAAGGATAACACAAAGTAGAGGCAACAACTCAGAATGAACAGAAGCACTTCAGTGAAGGATTTAATTGAACAGCCAGCAGAACCTTTCAGAGTCTCTAAGACCAGAGTCAACTGACTCCCAAGGACAGAAGTAAGAACAAGGATTCAGCAAGAGTGATAGCTGAAACAGTCTTTACAGAACAACTGTGTTGGTTGGCTTTCCACACCTTTCTCCATTTTTTCCCCTCTCCTTGATCCTCATACACATTAAACTCAGATAGCATTGTAAAAAAAACTGTTACCTGGAGAGCCTTGTTTCTAAATAATATTCTGCTTCAAAGAAAACTAGGGCTTATGGGTGATATGACTGATACCAGAGACAGGGAAGGAAATAATGAGTTGTGCCAGAAAATAAGTGCTAAAAAATAAAAAAAGAAGAAAAAGGAGATGAAGGTATTTCAAAACACACAGAAACCAGCCAGCATGAAAACCTTCCAACTGACCAAATCTGTGCAAAAAATCAACATACAATGAATACTAATGGTAATGGATTATAATTCATTTAATACAATTCCATAATTCCAGACTGATAACAGAACAAGTAAGCAAGCAAACGAATAGATGCAGAAGACATGATAGATTTAGACACAGCATTTTACAACCATTATGAAAATAATTATTTCAAGCAAGGTGATTGATGGATGCTAAAATTACTGAATACAAGTTAATGAGGAACAAGATACTTATATTGAGTTCCATAGTATATCACCTCATGCTATTTAATACTTGCAAGTCAAAGACACTTTTTTTGAAAAAAGCCTTAGCCAAAGAATTGAAGGTAACATGATCTATAATGGGTCAAAGCAGTGCCTTCTGATGTGATGCACTAAGAAAGAAAAGATGTCACCTGTATGTATTCCTAAAAAATATGCATGACCTGAATGTAATCATGAGGATGCATCAAATTCAATTTAAGAGACGTTCTAAAGAACAACTGCCTGTGTCATCTTCAAAACTGTCAGCAAAGGCAAAGAAAGGTTAAAAGGTCTGTCCAAATTAAAGGAGAATTAGATCTTGAAGCATGCAGGTGGTGGGCATAGCTTACGAGACATTATTGGGAAAACTGTCAGAACTTAAATACAGACTCTATATTAGAAAATAACATGCCAATGTTAAATTTCCCTAATTTGATTATTTTATAGCAAAAATATTCTTTTAGAAACATTGGAAAATACACTGGAACACTGAATAATGTAGGAGGTAAAGAGTCATGATATTTGCAACTTACTTTTAAATGGTTATATCTATATACTTATGTAGGTTTATAGCTATGCTAACATATGTACATATATATGTATATATGAATATATAAGAATGAGATCATGAGCACGAGAGAAAGCAAATGTGTCAAAGTGTTATTAATTGGTGAAGTAAAGAGTATCTAGAATTTTTTGTGTAGTATCCTTGTAGCTTTTCCATAAATTTGAAATTGTTTCAAAAGAAAAAAAACAAACAAACGCAGGCTTAATTAATTTACTTAAAAGTCTGAAAAAACCAGAAAGTAATTGCATTAAACAAGACAAAAAATGGAAATAAAGAGAAAGTTAGCAGCAGGTAGGGTAACTCAACTAAATTATCTTCTGTGATGGGGTGTTGCTGATTAATTACCCAACACAGAGAGGTATAAGCAGAAACTAGTGGAATAACTACACACAAAAGGCTCTGAGATATGGGACTATATGTGGGGAAGTAAAGAACAGAGACTGTGGCTTTTCTTTTAAATTCCTCTGTACTATATCTAGTTCAATAGTTCATTTATATTTAGTTCATTAAAAACATGGGCATGTACTCTATTAATAAAAACAAAATAGCCAAAAAAAATACCAGTGTTGGCACTCTTGTAAGATAATAAAAACTTTTATTTTATCTATATATTTGGATTTTGAATATTTTGATAGAACTATTTTTTTTGAATTTTATTTTATTTTTTTATATGGCAGGTTTTTACCAGTTATCCATTTTACACGTTACTGTATATATGTCAATCCCAATCTCCCAATTCATCCCACCACCACCCCACCACCCCCACTTTCCCCACTTTATGTCCATATGCTTGTTCTCTACATCTGCGTCTCTGTTTCTGCCCTGCAAACCAGTTAATCTGTACCATTTTTCTAGGTTCCACATATATGCGTTAATATATTTGTTTTTCTCTTTCTGACTTACTTCACTCTGTATGACAGTCTGTAGATCCACCCACTTCTCTACAAATGACCCAATTTCATTCATTTTTATGGCTGAGTAATATTCCACTGTATATATGTGCCACATCTTCTTATCCATTCATCTGTTGACGGGCATTTAGGTTGCTTCCATGACCTGGCAATTGTAAATAGTGCTGCAATGAACATTGGGGTACGTGTCTGTGTTGGGTTTTTTTGCGGTACACGGGCCTTTCACTGCTGTGGCCTCTCCCGTTGCAGAGCACAGGCTCCAGACACGCAGGCTCAGCGGCCATGGCTCACGGGCCCAGCCACTCTGTGGCATGTGGGATCTTCCTGGACTGGGGCACGAACCCATGTCCCCTGCATCGGCAGGCGGATTCTCAACCACTGCGCCACCAGGGAAGCCCTGCATGTATCTTTTTGAATTATGGTTTTCTCTGGGTATATGCACAGTAGTGGGATTGCTGGGTCATAGGGTAATTCTATTTTTAGCTTTTTAAGGAAACTCCATTCTGTTCTCCATAATGGCTGTATCAATTTACATTCCCACCAACAGTGCAAGAGGGTTCCCTTTTCTCCACACCCTCTCCAGCATTTGTTGTTTGTAGATTTTCTGATGATGCCCATTCTAACTGGTGTGGGGTGATAACTCATTGTAGTTTTGATTTGCATTTCTCTAATGATTAGTGATGCTGAGCATCTTTTCATGTGTTTGTTGGCCATCTCTATGTCTTCTTTGGAGAAATGTCTATTTAGGTCTTCTGCCCATTTTTTGATTGGGTTGTTTGTTTTTTTTTAATATTGAGCTGCATGAGTTGTTTATATATTTTGGAGATTAATCCTGTGTCAGCTGATTCATTTGCAAATATGTTCTCCCATTCTGAGGGTTGTCTTTTCATCTTGCTTATTTTCCTTTGCTGTGCAAAAGCTTTTAAGTTTCATTAGGTGCCATTTGGTTATTTTTGTTTTTATTTCCATGTCTCTAGGAGGTGGATCAAAAAAGATCTTGATGGGCTTCCCTGGTGGAGCAGTGGTTGAGAGTCCACCTGCCGATGCAGGGGACATGGGTTTGTGCCCCAGTCTGGGAAGATCCCAGATGCCGCGGAGCGGCTGGGTCTGTGAGCCATGGCCACTGAGCCTGCGCGTCCAGAGCCTATGCTGTGCAGCGGGAGAGGCCACAGCAGTGAGAAGCCCGCGTACTGCAAAAAAAAAAAAAAAAAAAAGATCTTGCTGTGATTTATTTCAAAGAGTGTTCTTCCTATGTTTTCCTCTAAGAGTTTTATAGTGTCCAGTCTTATATTTAGGTCTCTAATCAATTTTGAGTTTATTTTTGTGTATGGGGTTAGGGAGTGTTCTAATTTCATTTTTTTACATGTAGCTCTCCAGTTTTCCCAGCACCACATATTGAAGAAGCTGTCTTTTCTCCAATGTATATTCTTGCCTCCTTTATCAAAAATAAGGTAACCATATGTGTGAGGGTTTATCTCTGGGCTTTCTATCCTGTTCCACTGATCTATATTTCAGTTTTTGTGCCAGTACCATACTGTCTTGATTCCTGTAGCTTTGTAGTATAGTCTGAAGCCCAGGAGTCTGATTCCTCCAGCTCCGTTTTTTTCCCTCAAGCCTGCTCTGGCTATTTGGAGTCTTTTGTGTTTCCATACAAATTTTAAGATTTTTTGTTCTAGTTCTGTAAAAAAATGTCATTGGTAATTTGATAGGGATTGCATTGAATCTGTCAATTGCTTTGGGTAGTAGTCATTTTCACAATATTGATTCTTCCAATCCAAGAACATGGTATATCTCTCCATCTGCTTGTATCATCTTTAATTTCTTTCATCAGTGTCTTACAATTTTCTGCATACAAGTCTTTTGTCTCCCTAGGTAGGTTTATTCATCTATATTCATCAGTGATATTAGTCTAGGTATTTTATTCTTTTTGTTGAAATGGTAAATGGGAATGCTTCGTAATTTCTCTTTCAGATTCTTCATCATTAGTGTATAGGAATGCAAGAGATTTCTGTGCATTAGTTTTGAATCCTGAAACTTTACCAAATTCATTGATTAGCTCTAGTAATTTTCTGGTGGCATCTTTAGGATTCTCTATGTATAGTATCATGTCATCTGCAAACAGTGACAGTTTAACTTCTTTTCCAATTTGAATTCCTTTTCTTTCTTTTTCTTCTCTGATTGCCATGGCTAGGACTTCCAAAACAATGTTGAATAATAGTGGTGAGAGTGAACATCCTTGTCTTTTTCCTGATTTTAGAGGAAATGCTTTCAGTTTTTCACCACTGAGAATGATGCTTGCTATGGATTTGTCGTATATGGCCTTTATTATGTTGAGGTAGGTTCCTTCTATGCCCACTTTCTGTAGAGTTTTTATCATAAATGGGTGTTGAACTTTGTCAAAAGCTTTTCCTGCATCTAATGAAATGACCATATGGTTTCTATTCTTCAATTTGTTAATATGGTGGACCACATTGATTGATTTGCATATAATGAAGAATCCTTGCATCTCTGGGATAAATCCCACTTGATCATCGTGTATAATCCTTTTAATGTGCTGTTGGATTCTGATTGCTAGTATTTTGTTGAGGATTTTTACATCTATATTCTTCAGTGATATTGGTCTGTAATTTTCTTTTTTTGTAGTATCTTTGTCTGGTTTTGGTAACAGGGTGATGGTGGCCTCAGAGAATGAGTTTGGGAGTGTTCCATTCTCTGCAATTACTTGGAAGACTTTGAGAAGGATGGGTATTAGCTCTTCTCTAAATGTTCGATAGAATTCACCTGTGAAGCCATCTGATCCTGGACTTTTGTTTGTTGGAACATTTTCAATAACAGTTTCAATTTCATTACTTGTGATTGGTCTGTTCATATTTTCTATTTCTTCCTGGTTCAGTCTTGGAAGGTTATACCTTTCTAAGAATTTTTCCATTTCTTCCAGGCTGTCCATTTTATTGGCATAGAGTTGCTTGTAGTGGTCTCTTAGGATGCTTTGCATTTCTGCGGTGTGTGTTGTAACTTCCCCTTTTTCATTTCTAATTTTATTGATTTGAGTCCTCTTCCTTTTTTTTCTTGATGAGTCTGGCTAATGGTTTATCAATTTTGTTTAGCTTCTCAAAGAACCAGCTTTTAGTTTTACTGATCTTTGCTACTGTTTTCTTTGTTTCTATTTCATTTATCTCTGCTCTGATCTTTATGAGTTCTTTCCTTCTACTAACTTTGGGTTTTGTTTGTTCTTTCTCTAGTTCCTTTAGTTGTAAGGTTAGATTGTTCATTTGAGATTTTTCTTCTTTCTTGAGGAAGGCTTGTATTGCTACAAACTTCCCTCTTAGAAGTGCTTTTGCTGCATCCCATAGGTTTTGGATAGTCGTGTTTTCATTGTCATTTGTCTCTAGGTATTTTTTCATTTCCTCTTTGATTTCTTCAGTGATCTCTTGGTTATTTTAGTAATGCACTGTTTAGCCTTCAGGTGTTTGTGTTTTTTACATTTTTTTTCCCTGTAATTGATTTCTAATCTCATAGCATTGTGGTCAGAAAAGATGCTTGATATGATTTCAATTTTCTTAAATTTAATGAGGCTTGATTTGTGACCCAAGACGTGATCTATCCTAGAGAATCTTCCATGTGCACTTGAGAAGAAAGTGTAATCTGCTGTTTTTGGATAGAATTCCTGTAAGTATCAATTAAATCTATCTGGTCTATTGTGTCATTTAAAGCTTGTGTTTCCTTATTTATTTTCTGTTTGGATGATCTGTCCATTGGTGTAAGTGAGGTGTTAAAGTCCCCCACTATTATTGTGTAACTGTTGATTTACTCTTTATAGCTGTTAGCAGTTGCCTTATGTATTGAGGTGCTCCTATGTTGGGTACATATATATTTCTAATTGTTATATCTTCTTCTTGGATTGATCCCTTGATCATTATGCAGTGTCCTTCCTTGTTTCTTGTAACATTCCTTATTTTAAAGTCTGTTTTATCTGATATGAGTATTGCTACTCCAGCTTTCTTTTGATTTCCACTTGCATGGAATCTCTTTTTTCATCCCCTCACTTTCAGTCTGTATGTGTCCCTAGGTCTGACGTGGGTCTCTTGTAGACAGCATATAGATAGGTCTTGTTTTTGTATCCATTCAGCAAGCCTGTGTCTATTGGTTGGAGCATTTAATCCATTCACGTTTAAGGTAATTATAGATATGTATGTTCCTATTACCATTTTCTTAATTGTCATGGGTTTGTTTCTGTAGGTCCTTTTCTTCTCTTGTGTTTCCTACTTAGAGAAGTTCCTTTAGCATTGTTGTAGAGCTGGTTTGGTGGTGCTGAATTCTCTTAGCTTTTGCTTGTCTGTAAGGCTTGTGATTACTCCCTCGAATCTGAATGAGATCCTTGCTGGGTAGAGTAATCTTGGTTGCAGGTTCTTCCCTTTCATCACTTTAAATATGTCATGCCACTCCCTTCTGGATTGCAGAGTTTCTGCTGAGAAATCAGCTGTTAACCTTATGGGAGTTCCCTTGTATGTTATTTGCCGTTTTTCCCTTGCTGCTTTCAATAATTTTTCTTTGTCTTTAACTTTTGCCAATTTGATTACTATGTGTCTCGGTGTGTTTCTTCTTGGGTTTATCCGCCTGGGACTCTCTGCACTTCCTGGACTTGGGAGGCTATTTCCTTTCCCATGTTAGGGAAGTTTTCGACTATAACCTCTTCAGATATTTCCTCTGGTCCTTTCTCTCTCTCTTCTCCTTCTGGGACCCCTATAATGCGAACGCTGTTGCATTTAATGTTGTCCCAGAGGTCTCTTAGGCTGTCTTCATTTACTTTCATTCTTTTTCTTTATTCTGTTCCACGGCAGTGAATTCTACCATTTTGTCTTCGAGGTTATTTATCCTTTCTTTTGCCTCAGTTATTCTGCTATTGATTCCTTCTACTGTATTTTTCATTTCAGTTATTGTATTGCTCATCTCTGTTTGTTTGTTCTTTAATTCTTCTAGGTGTTTGTTCTTTAATTCTTCTAGATCTTTGTTAAATATTTCATGCATCTGCTCGATCTTTGCCTCCATTCTTTTTCTGAGGTCCTCGATCATCTTCACTATCATTATTCTGATTTCTTTTTCTGGACAGTATCCTATCTCCACTTCATTTAGTTGTTTTTCTAGGGTTTTATCTTGTTCCTTCACCTGGTGTACAGCCCTCTGCCTTTACATATTGTCTATCTTTCTGTGAATGTGGTTTTTGTTCCACAGTCTGCAGGACTGTAGTTCTTTCTGCTGTCTGCCTTCTGGTGGATGAGGGTATCTATGAAGCTTGTGCAAGTTTCCTGATGGGAGGGACTGGTGGTGGGTAGAGCTGGCTGCTGCTCTGGTGGGCAGAGCTCAGTAAAAGTTTAATCGGCTTGTCTGCTGATGGGTGGGACTGGGTTCCCCCCCTGTTGGTTGTTTGGACTGAGGTGACCCAACATTGGAGCTTACCCGGCTCTTTGGTGGGGCTAATGACGGACTCTGGCAGGGTTCACACCAAGGAGCAGTTCCCAGAACTTCTGCTGCCAGTGTCCTTGTCCTCACGGTGAGCCACAGCCACCCACCGCCTCTACAGGAGACCCTCCAACACTAGCAGGTAGGTCTGGTTCAGTCTCCTGTGGGGTCACTGCTCCTTCCCCTGGGTCCCAATGCACGCACACTACTTTGTGGGTGCCCTCCAAGAGTACAGTCTCTGTTTCCCCCAGTCCTGTTGAAGTCCTGCAATCAAATTTCGCTAGCCTTCGGAGTCTGATTCTCTAGGAATTCCTCCTCTTCCCGTTGCCGGAACCCCAGGTTGGGAAGCCTGACGTGGGCTTCAGAACCTTCACTCCAGTGGGTGGACTTCTGTGGTATAAGTGTTCTCCAGTTTGTGAGTCACCCACCCAGCAGTTATGGGATTTAAGTTTATTGTGATTGCGGCCCTCCTCCCGTCTCACTGTGGCTTCTTGTCTTTGTATTTGGGGTATCATTTTTGGTGAGTTCCAGTGTCTTCCTGTCAATGATTGTTCAGCATTTAGTTGTGATTCCAGTGCTCTCGCAAGAGGGAGTGAGCACACGTCCTTCTACTCCACCATCTTGAACTAATCTCTTGATAGAGCTTTAAGGACTTTTTTTTCCCCCTCTGTATCCAGTTATCAAGTGTTGAGAATGAAATCATTTAATTCTAAGGTAAACAATTATTGAGAAAGGGGATGAAATAACCTCTTATATTCAGATCAATAATTTGGGTGCCTTGAGATTTCCTCAAGTTATAAAAATGGATGTGTGAGGTGGAATTCAGAAATTCTTGGGGGATATGTGATGGGTAGGTAATGTCTTAGTACCAGAAGAGTACCATTGAGGCTGTTCTTATTTTTCTAAATAAAGTTAATTATTGTAATAATAATTAAGAATTACATTTCTTCAATCTTGCCTATTAAAGGTTCTGTTTTCATAAGAACCCTTGTATTATACAGTAATATAGTGGTGGGACAGGGATCTCTCAGCAATCTCCTCAGCGCTGCATCATTGAAAAGTGAGTAATAAATTTTAAGGCCAAGACGACTAGTCGGTTCCACCCAAACATTAGTTTCCAGTGGGGGAAATTCAGTCAGACAGTCAATTAGATGTCACTGGGTTTTACTGTTTTGGAGATTTTGCTACTTGATCAGAGATAATCCTGAGGAGAACTGTGAAGTCAGTAATATTAATTTCTCTACCTTTTAATGATCTTTCTCCTTCCCTTCTAAAGCATCTTTTTTTTTTTTTTTTCTACCCCAGGTTCGAAGCACAGCCTATCCAACTCCCTCTCTCTTTCACTTCCTCTTCCTTTGTCCAAGTTATTCATCACTGCTCAACTCTATTATTCTTGTTTGTTTAACACAATAACCATTTATTTGCTTGCAATTCTGCAGTTTGGGCTGGAATCAGCTGCGTGGTCCTCCTGTTGGTCTTGCCTGGGGTCACTCATGTGACTACAGACATCTGGAGGCTTGATAGCTGGATAGTCTCATTCAGGTATATGTTGGTTAGCTAGGGCTCTTGGCTGGGGAGCCTTAGTTTTCCTCCATGTGACCCATCAAGCAGGATAGACTGAATTACTAACATGGGTGTGGGAACACTCCAGGGGGCTGGGTGTAATGGGAAAAAGCACTTATCAAGCCTCTGCTTGTGTAATATTTAGTGACTCCCCATTTGCCAAAGAAAGTGACATGCTCAGCCCAGAGTTAGTGTGGAAGGGACTACAAAAGGCAGAAGGCATTGAGGGACATCAACTTAATCTTCCATGCTACTCCAGTACAAACAGAATCACAGCCTATGTTTTGCATTTTTGCTGTTGGTCTCACATATTTTTGACAGCTCATGTAAGTTACCGATTATTAAAAGAAAAAAATTCCTGGGAAGTTGAACATTGAGAGAATGTATGTGTCCATGTCTGCCCCTAACGCAATACAAATTCTTCACCTATTATTCTCTTACTAAATAAAACATGTCCTCTCCATCCTGCTTTTTCCTACTTCTGCCACCAAATACTTTGATTTATGTAACAAATGCTTTATGTGACAGGCCCTGGAGCAATGTGTCTGAACAAGAAAGGCACAGTTCTGCCTTCATGGACTGAGTGCCTTGTGGAGGAGATCAGCATCCAACAACCAACCCAAACGCAGTGTTTCCTAGGAAAGGGGAAGTACAGGTCCTAAGAGAGCCATAGCAGGGGTATCCACCCAACCTGCAGAAAAAGAGAATGAAAGCCTGGAGCAAGAGTGAAAGTAGGTCAAGCCAAGAAGAGTTATGGGTGGGAGGGAGATCACATTTTAGGTACAAAGAAAGGTATCTTGTGCAGGAAATATAAGGGCCCCAATATGTTTGTGGTATACAAGGTAAGCATAGTTGAAGACAGGCAAGCGTCAGCAAAGCTGTGTACCATGTAAAGACCTTGTGTACCATGTAGAGGAGCCAATGCTTACCCTGAGGGAAGAATCCATTGCTACTACACTCTCACCCTTCCATCCAGCCAGAGCTCTTTACTCAGGTATGTTTCTTCTCCTGCCCTCCTCCAAATGTTTAAAGAGTGTGCTTACATCTCATGTTTCCTTCCAATGTAGATATGCAGGGTTTTTATTTAAATAATATATTACTCACTCGTTATCTTTCTCCCAGACACACACACACAAACACACACAGAAAAGCAAGAAAATAGGAAGCAGCTGAATTTGTTCATCATGGGTGATAAGGGAGAGACAGATGGGATGGATGTTAGAGAACAGGAAACCTCAAAAGGTCTTCATTCAACCCCAGGTTCGAAGCACAGCTTATCCAACTCCCTCTCTCTGTAGGTCTCTCCCACAGACCTACAGCCAGGTCTGTAGGTCTCTCCCACAGACCTAAAGCCTGGAGGGGTCCTGGTCTGGGTTATTAAGTGTGTGCACACAGTGTGAGGAGAGTGAGCCCAATCTAGATGGTGGTAAGGAAAATTATCCATTGTAAAGCCTGATTAGAGATAAAAAATATGATGAAAACATTTAGTAAACGTGTACAAACATAATTATAAGCATACATGGAAATGTTATTTTATCCTTAATTTTTTGCATAATAAAATACAAAACATGGAAATAGGCTGCATTTTTAGAGTTAAACTAGTAAAATTCACTCCTACGTGAATATTTTAGCTATGATAGAATAATGATATTGTGAATATATGACTGGACTATGATATCAGCAAAGTACAACAGGCAATTTGGGTTTCATTCCAAGGATTTATGACTAAAGATTTTTATAACAAAAAAACCTCAAACAGATATTGTATTCTCTGGAAAAAGGACTACACTATAAGAGGAGGTTGCTAAGCACAGGAAAGCGGTGGAGAAAGTAAGTTTGTCAATATACATACATAATAGTTAATTGAAAAAACCCTGAACTTGGTAAATGTGAAAATTTTGGTCTCCAAGAGGAGCTAGTTATTTTTTTAAATGGATGAAATATTTCGTTCCCTCCATCCCTCTGTCTCTCTCTCGTTTTACTGAAAGATAATTTGTGTTGAAAGATGATTTGGTTATTATGAATGATACATATTACTTCTCAAGTATGTTTTACTTTCTTCTCTGAAATTCAAAAATTAAGAAGACTCATTAGTTTTGAAGTAATCTTCAGACAGTTAAAGTACCATCACTGGCAATAATAAAGCAAAATCCATTTTGACATAAAGAATAACTCATAAGTAGATATGCACGGAAAGAGGGCGATATGACAAAATATTGATATATATGCATATACATATATATAGAATTTACTATTTTTAGAAAAATAAGTTACTTTCATTTATCATTAACTAAACAGCATGATTATGATTATTATTATTGTTTAACTTCTTAGGATTTTATTTTATTTTACATTTTGGCCGCGCTGCACAGCATGTGGTATCTTAGCTCCCCAACCAGGGATCGAACCCACATCCCCTGCACTGGAAGCACAAAGTCTTTTTTTTTTTTTAACATCTTTATTGGAGTACAATTGCTTTACAATGGTGTGTTAGTTTCTGCTTCATGACAAAGTGAATCAGCTACACATATACATATATCTCCATATCTCCTCCCTCTTGCATCTCCCTCCCACACCCCCTAACCCACCCCTCTAGGTGGTCAGAAAGCACCCAGCTAATCTCCCTGTGCTATGCAGCTGCTTCCCACTAGCTATCTATTTTACATTCGGTAGTGTATATATGTCCATGCCATTCTCTCACTTCGTCCCTAGGTTCTTCAGAACCATTATTTTAGATTCCATATATATGTGTTAGCATACGGTATTTGTTTTCCTTTTTTCTGACTTACTTCACTCTGTATGACAGTCTCTATGGGATTGCTGGGTCATATGGTAATTCTATTTTTAGTTTTTTAAGGAACCTCCATACTGTTCTCCGGAGTGGCTGTACCAATTCACATTCCCACCAAACGAGCAAGAGGGTTCCCTTTTCTCCACACCCTCTCTAGCATTTATTGTTGGTAGATTTTTTGAGGATGGCCATTCTGACTGGTGTGAGGTGATATCTCATTGTAGTTTTGATTTGCATTTCTCTAATGATTAGTGATGTTGAGCATCCTTTCATGTGTTTGTTGGCAATCTGTATGTCTTCTTTGGAGAAATGTCTGTTTAGGTCTTCT
Organism: Phocoena sinus; assembly: GCF_008692025.1. NCBI lineage: Eukaryota > Metazoa > Chordata > Mammalia > Artiodactyla > Phocoenidae > Phocoena > Phocoena sinus. Next base: position 11,721,468 of record NC_045776.1, on the reverse strand, counting down.
GCCCATTTTTGGAGTGGGTTGTTTGTTTTTTTGATATTGAGCTGCATGAGCTGCTTGTATATTTTGGAGATTAATCTTCTGTCAGTTGCTTCGTTTGCAAATATTTTTTCCCATGCTGAGGGTTGTCTTTTCATCTTGTTTACGGTTTCCTTTGCTATGCAAAAGCTTTTAAGGTCCCATTTGTTTATTTTTGTTTTTATTTCCATTACTCTATGAGGTGGGTCAAAAAGGATCTTGCTGTGTTTTATGTCATAGAGTGTTCTGCCTATGTTTTCCTCTAAGAGTATGATAGTGTCTGGCCTTACATTTAGGTCTTTAATCCATTTTGAGCTTACTTTTGTGTATGGTGTTAGGGAGTGTTCTAATTCATTCTTTTACATGTAGCTGTCCAGTTTTCCCAGCACCACTTATTGAAGAGGTTGCCTTTTCTCTATCATATATTCTTGCCTCCTTTATCAAAAATAAGGTGACCATATGTGCGTGGGTTTATCTCTGGGCTTTCTATCCTGTTCCATTGATCTATATTTCTGTTTTTGTGCCAGTACCATACTGTCTGGATTACTGTAGCTTTGTAGTATAGTCTGAAGTCCGGGCGCCTGATTCCTCCAGCTCCGTTTTTCTTTCTCAAGATTTTTTTGGCTATTCTGCAAGCATGAAGTCTTAACCACTGGACCACCAGGGAAGTCCTCAGGATGATTATTGTTTTAAAAAATAACAACAACACAGAAAAGCTTAAATTGGTCTTATTTTAGAAGTCATTATTCAAATATAACATATTTTAAAATATCTTTTTATCATCCTCAAATTGGTTTTGGTACATTTTAGAAGAAAATCCTGAGAAAAAATGAAAATTTTATAAATATGTCATTTTCTATAAATGTGTTAAATATTTTATTCTATTTTGTGTCTGATGGCAATAGATACAAGTAATATTAACAAAATAAGACTTTAATAAATCTTCCTGTCTTTACGCTGAGCTCCAAAAAGCTCTGAAATAAAATATCTCCATATTCTTTCATTTTTTTTAATGATCCTTGTGGTGCAATAAGATGCTTTGTTTCTAAGCAGCAGTGTTAAACAGAGTAAAAGTAATTATTATTAACACATAATGTAGTTACCAATAATGTATTGGGTTCAAATGAAGAGAAGCATTTTAATTTTCACATGAAGCAACTGATGTGTTTAGGTCCCATTTATGTTAATGGCAAGTATTCCCCATGAATCTCAGTGTCAGCAGAAAAGAAATATACTCTAAAAAACCCTCATTAGAAATTCATGTTGTTTTATTTAGCAGAAAGAACAGAACTCCCTGAGAAAGATATATTTTTTTAATGAAAAGCAATTTCTCCTCTATGAAGCATAGCCAAAGACTCCCTACCCTTCCCTTCCAAAATGTCCCATGTACTCTTTTCACCTTAAGAGGACCTGATTCCTTTTGGATTTCTTGTTATACAAAGTGAAACTTTTCTCTGAAGAAATAAATCATTTGAGAGAATTGTTGCCAAAATGTGCTTGCTGAAGATTCTGCAAAAATGGAATCTTCTACATTTAAACCAGAGATGTAGATAGAAAATTATCTCTAGATTCTAGTTTCTTTTTTCCTCCATGTTTGTTTTCTGGTGGAAATGAGAGAATAATTATTTTTCCAATATTCATATCAGGATATGCAAGAGCACAGACATTAGAATAAAACCATAGTTTTCCAGATGTCCCCCTTGGTATAATTTTCATGAAATCCAGATTTTACTCGAGTTATTTTCTATTTTAAAAGCAAATAATTAATTTTCTAAGTCATATCCAAACTGACTTAATGACTAATTCAAGCAAATATTTAAAATAAAAAAGCTTGATTCCTTTTAATTATTTAAGACATTTTGAATAATATTCAAATATAAAAACAACACCAAAAATTCTTTTCTTGATATCCTTCAGGGAGCCATTTTATGACTAGATTAAAATTATTTGTAATGAACATGTTGTTTGCCTATAAGTAAAACAATACTTCTAAAGTATACCCAGAGATCAGTGAAATAAATTGTGGCACATTTAAGCAACAAAATACTGAAGAACACATTGTAAAAGAAGTTTTGATATCTTGGGAAAACATTTATGCCCTTTATTAAAGAAGACTAGCAGAGTACAAATTAATATGTAAAGTAGTTTTTAAATATGTAGCATCAAGTATACATATTTATATTGATATGATTATCTCTATCTTTGGGAAAGAGTGGAAAGTTTGAAGTACAATGAACTATTAAAGGTGTCTATGGTGGCATGGTAGGATCACAGGCTATTTCTATTTTTGGCTGCATGCATGTCTGTATTGTACAAACCTTATATAATTAATAGAAATTGATATAGTAATTATCAAAAGAATGTCTTAAAATAATTTTGTGTAGGTAAAGCATACCCTTTGCAATACTTTTTACATATGTAATATAGTGGATTAGTATATTTTTGACAGATATAGTACAAAAATGAACTTTTATGTATACTATTCCCTATCAAAATGATCACATTTTAATGAATAATATTAAAATATTGTTGGTTCCCTCTTGAATTAAAAACTCTCCAGTTAATACAACATAATTATCTTCTATAAAACTGAATATAATAATTCCCAAATATTTTGAGGGAAATATAAATATAATCCTTTAAACTCTTTGAAATAAACCATACTGATCACCTGATTATTAAGTGGTACAAATGGAAGAACAGAGATTAACTTATTTCCTCTGAGATTAGATAGTGAATTTTACTTGCAAGGATATCTTGTTTTCCTTCCATTTGAGAGATGCTTCAAGCTGATTAGTGAAACTACAGTATCAATATAACAGCTTCTGTCAGAAAGCTTGCTGAATCCTGTTTTTAAAGACTTAAATGACAAATCTTTATTAACTTTGTAAGTCTATTCTGACAGCATGATACTAGAGTAAACAGAAAAAAATAATAATTAGAAGACACTTTTTGACCTTGGGTTGGCCAGAAAATTTCCTTATCTAAAATATGGAATATTGTAATTTTCCAAGAATTTGTTAAACATTTCTTTGGAACACATGGAAAAGCAAAAACATACACTTATGCTTATAATGTCTCCCAGCCAAGGGCAAAACTTCTCACCTAAGGAAAAAGAAAGATTGAAGAGTAGGAGGGTAAAATTATACCTCAATGTAATTACACGGCAGCAAAAAGAAATGGGGGGCCATTTTTTAAATGGCTCTAATAATGCGATCTGAACAACATGTAAATTAATCCTATAATTTTTCCAAAGGAAAGACTGTGATCTGGATCATGTGAGGGTGTGACGAGAAGGAAAACTTTACGTAAAGCCAAATTCATTAGTCACAATGTTGGGAAAAAGGCAAAGTTGTGATAGGAAATGTTTTCATAGAAGTACAGAACAAGATATCTAAAAGACCCTCATGAATTTTAGACGTAAGATGATTATTGTGGGAAAAATACTAGATAAGAAATTGGAAGATGGAATCTTTCAGCTACTAATTAGATAGATATATCTGCAATATTTCTGGACCTGATTTTTTTCTTACCTGTGAAATAGGGCTTAGAACTATTTCCCATTCAAAAATCATGTATTGTACGAAATAATTAGCCCTTTGTTTCCCTACATATAACTGGGAAGTGTTTTTGCCCATACTGATTACTCTATTGGGGATATATTCCAGATTTTCTTCCCTTAAAAATCCATCGTGACATGTAATATAAGATAAGATCGATCTTCAGTTCAATGTAAAAACATAGAATAGAACTATTTCCCACTCTTAGTACTATATGGCATAGGTGAAGACCAATGCAGTGAACCAGGGAATTTCCTGTAAGAGAGACATAATGTCATATCACTTAATGAAAATAAAATATTGTTTTGTGCCACAATTTCAGAAGACCAGGAAATTATTGAATTAAAACAGGAAGAAGCAACAGTTGTAACATGCATAGCAATGGGGGAAAATATTTTTTCATAAAAGAAAATATCCATTGATTTTATCAAAACCATCATGATTTCATTTCTGGTTATATATTGGTTGCTTTTCTTAAACCACACAATATGCTAGTCTTTGGTAACACAACAGGGATTTTACAGTGAAGACAGGGACAAACTCCAAGAATGGAAATAGGAAGAGTCAGAGAAAGCCCACATACTAGCTAGTCAATCCCCAATCCTGAGATAAGTACCGCACGCATGTACAAAATACCACAGATCATGAAGTATTATCCTTTGACTCCCCAAAGAAATGACTTTCTTGGACTGGCAGCATACCTCTGATCACCCTAAGGTGAAAGTGACCGGTCTACAAGGCTGCTCCCCACACAGAGTGATTAGTTCTTTTGGGAGTCAGAGGAAACTATACAGGCCTTGGAATCACCATAGAGGACAATGCACCAAATGCCTGAAGCAGTCATGTGTTTCAGAAGCATTTCTTAAAGATATATTCTTCAAACTGCTTGCAGGATCTTCTACAATGTTTCCCCTCAAACTAACATTCCATGCTATTAAAATCACTTATAATTTACTGAAAGTAGTTGTAATAAAACAAGAAGTCATACAATTAGACATCTAACATATATTGGGTTTTGATGAAGATAATGATAGAATGTAGAATACCAATTCCTGAAATGTTAAAATATATTTCTCATTTAGCTCATGACCCTATGTGTAGAAGGAAATTAGCTTTCAAGAGTAAATTTTGTCATTCCTGAATTTTTTTTTAAGGTGGGAGACTCTCTCTCTCTGCAAAGCAGAAATTCAGTGCTCCCAGGATGAACTGCCAGAGTGTCTCATTTTCATGGAGACTTCTCAGTCTCTGAAGAAGAAAGATTTCTGACATAGTCCAATCAGTATACTCTCAACTAGTTCTACTCGTCTGAAATTAAAATACAGCAGGACAGAAGAACAAAAGTTCTTGGGAATCCTGTCACCTTCACTGACTATCTTCTCTTGCATATAATCTACTACCGAAGAACTGAGAAGCAGAATTCATAGTAGTCGCAGGATGAAAAGACAGCTCAAAGCAGGGGAGAAAAAAATCAATGGGGAAAAAAAATCAATGTGAAAGCTGTAAAAGCTATACCAATTAGCTCTCTAATACATGGCCTTTTGAAGTGCCAAAGAGGATTTTTAAGTGCTACTTTTTATTTTTATTCGAATAGACTCACTGCTAATGGTATGGAAGCAATCATATGAAACCAAAAAGACTAAACTCAAAAAAGAGCCTTTAGAAGCTAAAGGAGTATTTATAGTCTATAGGATGGATCCTTTATATTCATACCAAGTTTTTCTTGCTTCTTGTGGGCCAGCTTTCTATATATGTGAACACAATGACTCTCCGAGTGTGTTTTAATCTCTTGAATAGGGCAAAAGATTAGAATAGATACCATAATTTGTACCATTCTCTGATATTTCAGAATACATTCACATCCTTTTACTCAAACACAGTATCATTAAGGAGTTTAATTTTTCAGAAAGAGTACTTCAGGTCATAGACATCATAAGAATGAAATTATTATTCTTCTTTAAATCCCATTTGGGTTCTCTCATGTCTGATGAAGAGTATAGTAAAAATATTGAAAAAGACAGTTTCTTATTCACTGTTAACCATTTACTCCCCTAATTAAAACTTACTTACAAAGATGAGAAAGATGAAAAAAATTGTACTTGGGATAACAAATCATGCTCAGTGTCCAAGTAGTAACATTTACTTATACACTCCTTACCATAGGCTAACACTGTTCTCAGTGTTTGTTACCTTGTCAATTCCTCTAATCCTTACAACTACGCTTTGAGGCAGGAGCCATCATTATCATCCCCATTTACAGATGAGGAAACAGAGTCACACAGAAGGAGTAAGTAACTGGTACAGAGTCACAGGAGTAAAGTGATACTACAATCTTTCATCTGGGTTGTTTGGCTCTATGCCTTAAACACTCAGCTGCTTTTCAATGAAATGTCCTTTGATTGCTAAAAATCATAGGAATTTATTTTATTTAGGGTAGAATCATTAAAGTGGCACACTAATGACAACCTGCCTCAGAAGTCTGTGGATTCTGAATCACTAAATTGGAAATAATATAAATGATCAAAATTTTTTAAAAAATCCTCTTTGTGCTTTTTATCCCTGTTTCACAAAAGTGACAGGCATTAAATAACCATCTGTTGAAGAATTAAATAGGGCAGCCCTGCTGCTGCATGTCATAAATACAATAAAGGGATATTTTCTCGCTCTCTGACTTTCTACCACTTTCTCTGAGCCTGAGAAGTAGTGCAGCTTACCTGGAGAGAAACATCTGTAAAACTACAGCAGACTTCTCATGAGAAACCATGCAAGGAAGAAGACAGTGTGGTCAACTATCTGAAGTGCCTAAAGAAAAAACCTGCCAACTCAGAATTCTATATCCAGCAAAATTTTCCTTCAAAAGTGAAAGAAAAATATTTTCTCAGGCAAACAGAAATTGAGGGAGTTCATCACCAGCACATCTGCCTTGCAAGAAATGTTTTTAAAGTTTGGTAGGCAGATGATATATGTCCAACTTTAATCCACATTAAAAAAATAGGAGCTACCAGAGGAGTAAATGAAAATAAATAAAAATATTTTACTTTTGTTATTCTAAATTGATGTAAAAGGTGGCTATTTGTCTACAGTAATAATAATAGTATATGGATGATTACATTGTATGGATAATTGAAATGAATGGCAGCAATATAAAAAGTGATGGGAGAATTGGGGATTCTCTTTTATAAGGTACATGGACTACTTGTGAAGTGATACAGTATTTTTAAAGGTAGACTTAGATTAGTTAAAAATGTATAATGTCAACTATAGAGAAACAACTAATTTTTTTTAAAGTATACTTTATATACTAGGTATTGATAAAATGAAAACAAATAAATGCTCAGTTGAAACCAAAGAATTAAGAAAAAGAGTAGGGCTGGGATGGAGAAGCAAATACAAATGCAATAAATAGAAAAAGTTACAAACATGGTAGGTATTAATCCAATTATATCAATAATTACTTTATGTATTTCATGATATACATATAAAAAGACAGATTGTAAAAGTGAATAAATAAACAATACTCAATTCTATGTTATATACAAGAACTCATTTTAAGTATAAAGAAATAGATAGGTTAAAAATAAAGGAATGGAGAAAGTTATATCATGATAACCCTAATAAAAAGAAAGTTGAAGTAGCTACATTATTTTCTTTTTTTTTTCCTGGGGTATAATTGCTTTACAATGTTGGGTTAGTTTCTGTGGTACAGTGAAGTGAGTCAGCTATATGTGTATATATATATATATATATATCCCCTCCCTCTCGGACCTCCCTCCCACTCACCCCCCATCCCACCCATCTAGGTCATAACAGAACACTGAGCTGAGCTTCCTGTGCTTTATTTTTTTCAATTAATTAATAAATTAATTTATTTTTAGCTGCATTGGGTCTTTGTTGCTGCATGCAGGCTTTCTCTAGCTGCGCCAAGTAGGGGTTACTCTTCATTGAGGTATGCGGGCTTCTCATTGTGGTGGCTTCTCTTGTTGTGGAGCACGGGCTTTTGGAACATGGACTTCAGCAGTTGTGGCATGCGGGCTCAGTAGTTGTGGCTCTTGGGCTCTAGAGCGCAGGCTCAGTAGTTGCAGCACACAACTTAGTTGCTCCGCGGCATGTGGGATCTTCCTGGACCAGGGGTCGAATCCGTGTTCCCTGCATTGGCAGGCAGATTCTTAACCACTGTACCACCAGGGAAGTCCCTTCCTGTGCTTTATAGCAGGTTCCTACTAGCTATTTTACACATGGTAGTGTATACATGTCAAACCTAATCTCCCAGTTTGTCCCACCCTCCCCTTCAAACTCTGTGTCCACATGTCCGTTCTCTATGTCTGTGTCTCTATTCCTGCCCTGGATGTAGGTTCATCTGTACCATTTTTCTAGATTCCACATATATGCGTTAATACACGATATTTGTTTTTCTCTTTCTGACTTACTTCACTCTGTATGACAGACTCTAGGTCCATCCACATCTCTACATTTTCAGACAATGAAGACTTCAGAACAAGAATGTTATCATTTATGTATCGAACAAGGGAGTGTCAAAATACATGGGATCAAAACTTGTAGAACTCAAAAGAGAAGCAGACAAAAGTGCTAATATAGTTGAACTTCAACATCCCTTTCTTAACAATATATGAATAGTGGAGGCAGAAAATCAGTAAGATATAGATGGCTTGAATACTACAAATTAAATTTATTTAATTGGAAGTTATATAGTATTCTAATTAACAAAAGAATATATTTTTCTCTAGCCCACATGGAACATTCACTAAGACATACCACAGTAGAATTAGACTAGAAATCAATAACAAAAAGATAGTTGGAAAGTCTCCAAATATTAGGAAATTAAACAAAACATCTTTAAGTGACACATGAGTCAATGAGGACGTTTCAAGAGAAATTAAAAAACACTATGAACTAAATGAAAAGAGAAAACACAAAAATCTGTGGAATGCAGTGAAAGCAATGCTTGGGGGAAAATTTATAGCATTAAATGCATACACTAGAAAAGAGAAGATCTAAAATCAATAACTAAGCAAGCAACCACCTAAGGAAACTAGAGAAAGAAGAACAATTTAAGCATAAATCAAGTAGAAGTAAAGAAATAATAAAATTAGAATGAAAAATCAATAAAATGGAAGCCAGGAAAATAAAAGAGAATTTTTTTAGGCTGGTTCTTTGAGAAGATCAATAAAATTTATAAACCTATAGTCAGAGTAACCCCTCCCAAAAAAGAGAAAATTCAGAATATCATCTGAATGTCATCTTTCTCCACTCCTTTTTAACATTACTCTGAAGCCATACCTAGAGTAATAAGACAAGAAAAATGTAAAAAAGCTGTATGGATTTGAAAGGAAGACATGCTAGTGTTTTACTTGCAGATGAAATGATTACCTGCATAGAAAATCCCAGATAATCTACAAAACAAAATTCCTGTAACTAATAAGTGATTATAGCAAGGTTTTAGAATAAAAGGTCAATATATATAAGCCAGTTGTTTTTCTGTATACCAGCCATGAACAGTTGGAATTTGAAATTAAAAAATACAATTTACAGGGCTTCCCTGGTGGCACAGTGGTTGAGAGTCCGCCTGCCAATGCAGGGGACATGGGTTCATGCCCCGGTCCAGGAGGATCCCACATGCCGCGGAGTGGCTGGGCCCGTGAGCCATGGCCGCTGGGCCTGCGCCTCCGGAGCCTGTGCTCCGCAACAGTAGAGGCCATGGCAGTGAGAGGCTCGGGTACCACAAAAAAATAAAAAAATACAATTTACAGTCAGACCAAAAAGAGAAAAATACTTAGGTAAAGTCGAGCACAATATATATAGGATCTCTTTGTAAAAACCTACAAAATGCTGATGAAAGAAATCAAATAGGATCTAAATAAATGCAGAGTTATTCCATTCTCATGCATTGGAATATATTGTTATTGTGTCAATATTTACCCATTTGATGCATAAACTCAATATACTAACAGTGAAGGTACTGATAAACTATTTGCACTGATTCTAAAGTTTATATGAAAATATAAGCAATTTAGAATATCCAACACAATATTGAAGAAGAACAACAAAGTTGAAAGACTCATCCTTGTGAATGGGAGACTTACAGATACAGTTATCAAGTGTCATATTGATGAAAGAAATGACCAATGCAAAGGAAAAGATCTGTGTGGTAATGGATTCAAGTTGGAGACATCAGTTTGAACTCACGCTTAGCTTATATAGAAACAAATGTCACATGTAGAAATATTTATAGATATGTGTATATACACAGTTTGTATACACACCTGTATTTCCTTTGATCTGCCTGCTTAGCGGGCCTAAAATAAATGACCATCAATAGTAATGAGTATAGCTAGTGCTCCAATCTTGGTTTCTATTACCATCTTTAAATGAAAGGAATATAGGCTTCTTGGAGAAATGAGCCTAGAGTATCTCATAGTAGCTAGTAGTGCCAGAAAGTAAGAAACTGCTAACAAACAAACACGACGATGAGGATATTTCACAGGGACACAGGAGCCAAGTGAAAAAGTTCCCCAAATGGCCAAACTGGAACAATTTGAGCAAAAAACAAATAAAGCAGTATTGGATTATAAGCCAAAGTATATTAAAATAATCCATGGATACACAGTGATATAAATAAATGATTAAATAAATGGGGAAGAATACACAAATATTTTTTGCATATTAATTGCAAACAAATTATGTAGATACTTCACTATCAAGGAGGGGGGAGCATAATTCTGCATTCCTTACGTGTGGGCTGTGAGTAGTGACTTCATTCCACAGAGTACCATATAAATATATGAATACTGAGCTGAGTTCCCTGTGCTGTAAAGTAGGTCCCCGCTGGTTACTCCAATATAAAATAAAAAGTTAAAAAATATGAATAAAAAGAATAACTTTACAGTGGCTAAACCTGACAAATTCTACCTCAGATCATTAGCATTAACAGTGATAAGACATGTTGATAATATGTACCTTTGATATGATGTAATGAGAATGACATGTTAATTCTGTGGTTTTCCTCCTCAAATCCGTAACTCCAAGCTAATCACGAGAAAAACATCAGGCTGATACTAATTAAGAGATTCTACAGTATTTGTTAAAATTGTCTAGGGCATCAAAATCAAGAAATTTCTGAGAAATCATCACAGCTAAGAGGAGGCTGAGGGAACATAATGAATAAATGTAATGTGTTATCTTGGTTGGGACCCTATCCAAAACCAAATAACTGAAGTAAAGTATGGACCTTAGTTAATAATAGTGTATCAGTACTGGTTCATTAGTTGTGACAAATGTACCATTCTAAAATAAGCTTTTAACAATAAGGGAAACAGGGTGTGGGGTATATGGGAACTCTCTATACTATTTTTCACAATTTTTCTCTTACTCTGAAGTTATCCGCAAATATTTAAATTATTATTATTATTTAAGCAAACACTGAAGGGAAATTGTATTACATTTCAGTAGAGGCTGTATCTTAAAAAATGAACATGTATGAATGTTACAATTAGAAAAGCCTACTTAAGAAAACATAATTACCTAGAAAGAGCGTATATTATGTGTAGGCATACAATTACAGCCATGTCACCTTTGGCTTCTAACTACTATACTTGCTTAAATAGGACCATTCAACAATATGTTAGTTGAGATTATTAAAAATTAATACTATTTTAAAAGAAAGAAAACTAGTGATTATGTAAGTATTCCTCAGACCATTTAAACGAGATTCTCAGATTTCTATTGACCCCCAAGCTGGGTCTTAGCACTTGTTCCCTCCTGAATTCTCTGCATAGGAATAGAATAAAAATAATCACCTTAATTAAGATCACATCACATCACTCTTTTTTTGACTTAATATTTTATTGTCAGTCCCTTTAATAAGGCTATCCTAGAGTCACAGTTTCATTTTAATGGGCATAGGAAAAGATGAGAAGGATTCTGGCTTATACAGCAATTAGATTTAATAAGAGAATAATTAGTAGCAGCCAGATCCCTGTGTCTATTCTTTACATAATTTCATACCCCTGGGAAATCAAGCCTTTCCAGATCTATGGCACACTTACTGTTCCTTACATTTAGTCTTTTACAATCTACATATCATTAGCCAGGTAGCTCGTTCTGAAAGGGACAAAAAGCATAAAGTAGCAGGAAATAAGGCCCATCTAAAGTGTCCCACGCAGTGGTTATTCCAGATCTTCCTCTTTGTAACTATTTGACAAGTCACCTTATCCTACTGTGCCTGTTTACACGAGTAAAATGAACACAGTCATTGAGCCTAACTCATACTGCTATGTGTGAATTAAATTACAAAATGTATGTAAAGCACTCAGTATACACTATGCTTTCCATAAATGTCAAATCCTAGCATTTCTTTAGATATATCAGGACTAACTACTAGCAGAGTATTGAGAAAAAACACAAATCGGGGGCCAAAATAAGGAGTACCAACTCAAAGTACAAAAAAAAAAAACATGAGAAGCTGACAGTTTTGAGAAGGGTTTCACACATAGTCATTGCTTAGTGCTAGGTTGCAATCTCTTCTCTTTCTCTTTGTTTTCTTTTTAAAGTAAGTTTATTAATGAGTAAAAAGTAATACCCTTAGGCTATTTTAGAAATTTCACAAAATGTGAAAATAATACGGAGACAACAAAATGAGCATCACCCATACTCATATCACTCTGATATCTGTCTTTAAAAGTCTGTCAGCCAGAATGCTGAGGTATAAAACCGATCTCCAAATCACAGTGACTCAATGGAATTTAGAGTCATTACCCACTCAGGCTACATGTCCTTGGGGAGTAGGGGGCTCAGCTTTGATCAGCTAGATCAAGTGGCTCGGGATCCCTACCTTTGAGGGGATAAGTCATGTAATCCCACCATATGTTGGGAAAAATTATTTGGTAAATATTTCTAGTGATATTGTCTGGTGTAACTCAACTGATTTTCTATTTCATGTGTATTTGCATATATGTTTATTCTGATCTCTATTTAAACAAAGTTGGGAACATACATTATTACTATTTTTTAATTTTAGTTTTTAATTAGCAATCTTGGGGGAAAGAAGTCACGTTTGAACTTAAAGGCAAAGGCAGAGATGCAAAACTAGCTGGTTTTTCCTTGGAGAATATACATTACAAACCCATTTTTGCTTTCCATTTTTCATTTAACAATTTATTGGTTTCAATTTCCTATGTCAACAAATTTTACATGATAATATGATTTTCATCAAATTCTGTCATATGGATATCATATAATATGGTTGGATCTTGTAATATTATTAGACACCTAGTTTTCTTTCAATGACTTCTGTCTTAAATAACTCATGATGAAAATTCTCATAAATAGACTTGCATATTCTTCTACTTCCTGGACAAATAATTACTAGGTCAAAGTTAAGAACATTTTAAACAATCTGGAAACATTCTTTTAAACTGTTTTCTAGAATGGTTATTTCGGCTCTAAGTGAGAATACCTATCAATGCAATCTCATCAGTATTAACAATAAGAGATTAAAAATCTTTGCAGATTTGGTTGATAGACAATGTTGAATCATTAATTTAATTCAAATCATGTTTATTGAAATTTGCTAATTGCCAGATGCTCTTTTAGTCATGGAAAATATAGCAATGAACAAAATAAGTAGCCTTCATGAGCCTGCAGTCTACTTGGGATAACAAACAACAAACAAGAAAAAAAATACATAGTATTTTTATATCATATGATTATAATATAAATATACCATATATATAGTATTTTTTATATATATATATACACACACACACACACACACACACACATACACTCAGTGGGTTAAGAGTTATTATGCAGAAAACCAAGTTTATTTTATAAAGATTGATCAGAGAAAACCTCTCTGATAAGGTGACATGTAGAGAATGACCCAATGACTGGCAGGTGGCGAGAAGGGAGGCATGCACGTAGCTTCCGGGATCTGAGTTCTCCAAGCAAAATAAACAGCAAGTGCAAAGACTCTGAGATGTAAAATACTTGGAAAGTAGGAAGAAGAGCAAGGAAGCTCCTATAATGAGAATAAGGAAGCGGACAGCGTCATACAGGGCCCACAAGGTGGTGGAGGGAAGTGGGTGCTCCTTAAAGATAACATAAAGCCCTGTAGGGTTTGACAGGGACTTCAAATTTTAACGAGGGGGGACCCAGCAGAAGGATTTGAGCAAAGGTATGAAAAGGTTTGAGTTGCATTTTTTGATTTTTAGTGACAACGAAGAACTCTTCATAAGCATATTGTATACATTAATTTAAAATATTTTTTAAGCATTTTTACACTTGGAGCTATTAACTATTTTCATCATTCTTATGATTTTTTCCATTTTTATATTTGCCTTTTAATTTTCCATTTTGTATGAATCGAAGTCTATAAACTTTTTCCATTTTGATTATTTCTAATTCATTTCAATATAATTGAGCTATGTGCTTTTTAAAGATTTTTATAAAATGTAGAAGATTTTATCTTCACATAACTCTAAAAAATAGATGTCCTTTCTTTATAATTCAGAATCAGACCTTTGTAAAGAAGATAAAAATCGCTTAGAATCTTACCACTTCAAAAGGATAACCAAGAAGATTTTAATAGATAGCTTTTTTTTTTTTTCGGTACGCGGGCCTCTCACTGTTGTGGCCTCTCCCGTCGCGGAGCACAGGCTCCGGACACGCAGGCTCAGCGGCCATGGCTCACAGGCCCAGCGGCTCTGCGGCATGTTTTCAGCTGATTTTTCCCTCCATTCTATCACTGGGACCACATGTTAGTTTGTAACTGGGAGCTAACTGGTAGTGCAAGACTTTCCTCTGCAAAGAAGCCATCAGGTGATCTGCGGGAAGAGTTCACACAGCTAGATTTTTGCTTTGTTATTAAGAGAAATTATTTGCTTTAGATTGCTGCAGAACAATTGGAAAGGTCACAGGTTATATGTCTGTGTAAATGTATTTGTGACAGTTCTGCTATCTTTGTGCTGATGATTCATCCTAATATGTATGGCAAGCATGATCTACCTTGCTTTTCTTTTCTTGATAACCTAGCAATTATTACTGTTATTTTAAACATTGTTTCCATATTTTGGTTTCTAAGAACCTACTAGGTTGAAAGAAAATTCAATTAATTTGGAGTAAACTGAATCTTTCTTCCCAGGATCATGCTGTATCTCTCGACTCACTCAAGCCTCCTTTTCTGTTCCCAAGGAAGACTGTGTGCTTTTGTTCACATCCATTTTTCATAGTGCATTTGACATTTATTTGTAAGTAGCATATATACATGTATTAGCGAATGCGTGTTTTATTTTTTCATTGTGTTTAACTGCTAAATACTTTCATTTGAGAATGTTTTTAATTTTATATTTTGGGGTATCATCACCAATTTTTATAAATTATCCACAAGCAGTTCATATACTTCATTTTCTTTCTATAGTTAAGAGGTTGAAAAAAATATATAAAATACCTTGATGATATTTAGATACTTTATACCAATTAACACTTTTTGAATCTCAGAATACTTTAAGTGATGGATACTCTTCTGTAGAAGACACATAAAATATTTATATGTAAAATATTACATATAAATTTAAGGAGTTCCTGACTCTTCTGAAAGAAAATCATGGATTCCTTTATGTCCATTGGCCACTGTTAAGAACCGCTGCCCCAAATCTCATTTATATGGTACTTGCTTAAGCAGTCAAATCCAGGAAAAAAAAATTAAAATTTCCCGTTATGATTAAGAGTTATCAGACTTTTTGTACTTCTAATAATTGTGGAATATATAAGTAGATACCACACTGCATATTGCATAAAAATTTAAGACTAGTATACTGTGCCTTCTCTACCACTAGCACCTGTCAATACATATTACCCCTTTGTTCTGTTTAGAATTGTCTTATGATCTATTTATGTTTGCTAATTTTGTTCCTCATTTTCTCTAATTTTTAATGAACAGTGTTTTACTTGATTTTGTAGCATGTTTTATGTATAACCACAGAATATGCAAATAATTTAATCCGTTCATTTTTAGCATGTAAGTCTTTGATTTCTGCATTTTTATCTCATTGCATTGAACTATATTTACATATTATTAAATGATGATGATAAAACAAGATATCTATTTAACCATTCTAATTTTAATGGATTTGCCTTATTGTTTACCATAGGTTTAATGGTAACTGTCACTTTGAAATAGACATTTTCTATTCTGCCACAGTTATTATACATTTATATGATTATATGATTTTTAAAATCAGGAGTAGTCAATTAGCCTCTTCTATCAATTGTTTAGTTTGCTTTTCTCTTTTTTTAAATCCTCAACTCTGAGTGATTGGCTGTGGTTTATAGAAATTTATAGAAACATTTATAGAAAAAGGAGCTCTATTCTTTCTCTTCCTCCGCCTCTTCTCCACAAATATACAAACACTGCTACCAACTAGAAACAAAACCAACTGAGTGCACTTCCATTATCAGCAATTTCTGCTTCCCTCAATTCGGCATTAATCATGTTACATCGATATGTTACTTAGAAACAACACTGCAGTTGACATTATTTAGATATTACGTATGAATGAAGGAGTGATTTGATTGAGAGCACTGACAACCCACAAAACTGTTTCTGATGCAGCATAGGTGAAAACAAGAGTCTCTGGATATTTCCCAAAGATGCTGAACAATATTCCCTGGCTGGCAAAATAGCCTTTAGTTTAGCCTACTCTTAATAAACTCTTCCGTATGAAAGGCACATCTAGTTGGGGGAATGAACAAAGCAGATAATGAACTCTCCAGGTGTTTGGGTTTGAAGGCTGTTCTTTATCTTATTGCTTGTTTTGAATGTGGTATTCTTATGTTTTAAACATTTGTGATAAAATTATCAGGTAGAAAATTTTTTTAAAAAAAGCTAATTTCATCAGGCATATAGTGAAGTTGTTCCTACATAATTTTAACAATGCAGAATGTGACCAGTGTCACTTTTAAGAATATGGTTTACATCCTTTCCAATAAAGGAATAACACCCAATATGACATTTGTTATAAAAGGGTAATTACTAGATTATAAGCTTTTTTTTCTGGTAAAGACTTAAGGAGTATATTCTTTCCCTCATATCTAACATAATGTTTTCATTTTGTAAAAACACTCAATTTATAATTATTGACTTATTTCTCTTCCTTTTGCTTAATACTAATGTGTATTTCAGAACCATTAATCTTTAACCACTTACTTGGCTTATCTTTTGGTGTCCTTTACAGGTGAGCAACAAAATAAAAAAGGATATTGCTTTGTAAACTAAAATGTTCACAGATTCAATGTTAATTATTCACTGTTATTTAGTTACTTGGAAGTGTCTGGTATATATAATAACACTTGTTTTTGGAATGACTGATGCATATGTCTCAGAGAACAAACTATCCTAAGAAGATCCCTGCCCCATCATTGATACCTTCTGAGATAAAAAGCCAAGGTTGCTTACAGCCCATCAAGATAACACCTTGATTCAGCCCAAGCAGGTGAGAGAGCAGACAAGCCACTGAGCACTGAGGGTTTTAAAAGCAGGATGCAGACAGATATTTGAGCTGCATTACCCTGAAGTTTATAAGCTATGGGAAAGAATCAATCACAATTTAGGGTTTTATGTCAAAATTTCGTCCAGCTTAGATTGTTTGTAATGAACTCTGAACAGGTCCTGAAATAGCTTGTTTCGCCATTCCACAAAGTGTTTGGGCATTGGTGTTATGAAGCAAAGTAATCCTTACAGTGATATCACAGCATGTGAGGACACTTTATCCAGCGAGTACAAGTTTTAAGATTTAACATTTGAGGAAACATTGCCCGATTGCCCATCATTCTCATAAACTCTGGCCCCTTCTGTATTTGGCAGATTAGTCCTTTGCAATATAATTGTTCAAATAAAGAAAGGGAAGTAAGAATTACAGGGCTGAAATTTAAATCCAGGCCTGTTTGATGCTAACCCTGTGAGTTTTCTAATACTTCATCCTATACAGAGAAACCACAACTCCATTCTATTTGTTAATCCAAACAACTTTTTTTTTCCCCAGGAATTTTTCTTTTTAACTAGAGTGTTTTTTTTTAAAAACTGGGATTGATAAAAATACTTTCCCTTCTCATTTCTTTCTGCCATTGTCTAGGCTCTGATGAATGCAGGAATCAACATAAAGTTGTCCAGAGAGTGGCAGAAAAGTGTGTACATAACAGAAAGCTCTGAGTACCCGCCACTGAACTCCCAAGAGATAGATTTTCACTTGGCCATATTCCAGGTTATTCCTGGTGACTGTTCCTTCTCCATCCTACAGTTATGAATGAAACAGTTTAGACCAGTACTCTCTAAGCAAGTATTGAAATTACAAAAATTAAAGTACTCATCGATATTGTTTTTCTTAGAAATTAACCCTTACAATTATTATTGTAACTCCAATGCACTGAATGCCCACTGGATGCTGACACTTTATACACTCATAAAAATACAATCAGAAGTGGGTTTTATCATCCCCAGTGTACAGATGAGGGGACTGAAGTGCAGACAGGTCAAATCCCTTTGCCAATCATACATTGCTAGTTGGTGTTTTGACACATATTCAAATCCAGATCTGCCTATTGTCACAGTCTACACTCTTCCCACTTTACCTGGCTGTCTATTAAACCAAATGATAAAATTCAGGCAACAGAAGAGAAGCTAATCATTTAGGCAGCCATCTAAAACATAAATACCTTTCATTTGCACTTTGCCCTGTCTCATATGTATAATCTCATTTAATTCTCTAATCTACAGTAGCTAAAGCTAAGACTCTAAGGAGGCAAAGTGCAGAAAGATGGAGTAAAATGGAAGTGCCTGCTTTGTATGGAATCACTAAGGGAAAGAAAGGTCACATTGCCAGCTGGTGCTGTGCTGTCTGTCATCAGGTTTTATAATATGGTGTAAACACTAGGGTCTGTGACACTGAACAAGGAGGGAATAGCTTATTACCTCCAAAAATAGCACAAATGCCAAGCAACTTTAACTGGCTTAGCCTCAGGAAATTTCTCCATTCTCTACGAATGTAAGGTCACATTAAATTATTTAGAAACTTACGGCTTGAGTGTATCAAAAAACTAAGCCTCTGTGTGTTATTTTGATGACGGTTGAGTAAAGATTTGCTGTGTTCTTGGGTTCAAATTTTCTAAAAAGTTTTAATATTAAATCAGTTGCTGAATTATGAAAAAATAAACATAATGTTCTATTAAATGAAAAGATGAACTATACATGTATTAGTGAAAGAAGTACTTGGCATATTCCTCTGAATTCAAACTAAAGAAGCTATCTCTCAGGCAAGGTTGTCTATGGAGCGTCATTTCATAGGGAAGACTTGAAATGAAATTATAAATCCCCAAACAGATTTTATTAGAGTGGAAAACTTGACAGAAGCTTAACACAGAAGCAGAATGCAGCAAAGGCTAGGATAAACCTAGCTCTTTAAGACTTTTATACCATTCGTACAACAGAGGAAAGAAACTACTAATTAAGGATAATGTTATGTGTATTCGTATTGCTTTCTCACTAAAATGATTATATTTTTTTACTGTAAAATTAATTTCAATAATTCTCCCTGAGATCCTGTATATTTGAAAACAACTCTGAAGAAAGTTTGTGACTTGGGAAAACTTTTCTATTTAAAATAAAGGCTGTTTGCTTTTTCTAAAAAAAGAAAAGGGCTTCCCTGGTGGCGCAGTGGTTGAGAGTCCGCCTGCCGATGCAGGGGACACGGGTTCGTGCCCTGGTCCGGGAAGATCCCACATGCTGCAGAGCAGCTGGGCCCGTGAGCCATGGCCACTGAGCCTGCGCGTCCGGAGCCTGCGTGTCCGGAGCCTGTGCTCCGCAACGGGAGAGGCCACAACAGTGAGAGGCCCGCGTACCGCAAAAAAACAAAAAAAAAACAAACAAAAAAAAAAAAGAAAAAACTTAGACTTGACGAATTCTGTGACATTTTCTTCAAAAAAAGGAGGAAGAGGTGTTTACGAAATATCCATTTCTTTACTTCCATTATCCAGATGCTTCCTATCTAAGCTCACGAAAACTCATCTGGCAAGGCAATGTTTATCAAACTTCAGCAGTGGGAGTCTACGTTCAAATAAAGTTGTGCATAGGGACCTGATATGTAAAATGAGTGGGAGGTCAGCCAGATAGTTGAAGACCGGAAGTTGGGAGCAGGAACAAAGCCCAACTCTGATGGTTTCCACCTCTCCCTCCTCAGCAGTCCCTGAGAGCCTCTAAGAAAATCATTAGCATAAAGCCTCCAAACATACTGTTAACTGCATTTGATTTATTTATGTTCCATTCCATTTCTTATCTTTGTTCAATGGTTTTCATGCTTCCAAACTCCTGACGCTCATTAATCTTCAGGACTAACACACACAAAAAAACAGAATAATAAACAGTAAGTCATTTTTTTCTGTCTTAGGGTTAACTAAAAGTTTCAAAGTTTTCTTTTGGTAAAAAAATATAATAGTAATAGTATGTGTTATTATTAAGTACAAATACGCTAGTAAGATGATATATGTCAATACTGTATCAGTCAGGGTTCTCTAGAGAAACAAAATCAAGATGAATGTGTGTGTGTGTGTGTGTGTGTGTGTGTGTGTGTGTAAGAGGCTTATTTTAAGGAATTAACTGATGTGATTGTTGCGGCTGGCAAGTCTGAAATCTGTAAAGCAGGCTTCCAGACTGGAGAAACTGAGGTTGCAGTCTTTAGGCAGAATTTCTTCTTTTTTGGGAAATTTCAGTTCTTTTCTCTTAAAAAGCTAATTAGATGAGGTTCACCCATATCATGGGAGGCCAATGCTGTTTACTTAAAGTCAGTTTATTGTAAATTTTAACCACATCTACAAAATATCTCCACAGCAATACTGAGATCAGTGTTTGATTAAATAATGGGGTATGATAGCCTAGCTAACTTGACATGGGAAAATAACCACCACAAATAAAATGTAAAATAATTTCTACTTGATATATACATTTGGTAATAGGAAGCTTTAAAGAAAATATTAACACAAAATAAATGCTAAATAAAATAAAGAAAATATGACAAAGATTTAATATGTATAAGCTACCATACTTAATTTGAAATATTAAAATACAAAAAAAGTTAGAATTGCCCTATCTGATAGCTGATTTTTGTTTCATGACAAATATTACAGATGAAGAAAACTTTACCAACAAGTAAAACCACTTTGGTCGGGTACTATCTCAGGCTCTAATACACTTGAATGACTGACAAGTAGATTCTGTGGCTTCTTTAATATTCAGTTTTTCCCTTCTATTAATGCTACTGCTTGTGGGCTATAGAGGAGATGGAAACTCCACTCAACGTCATGTTCTTTTGCAGTCTTGCACATCATGACCTTTGAAATGTGACCCCCATCACTGTCTATTTGATGAAAGTATCCGTACATGATTCTCAGCTTCTCTAACTCCCTAACGGTGGCAACCTGGTTTCCACAATGAAAGGAGAAAGCTTGGGTTAGGCCAGATTCGGAGTCCACCCAAAGCAAGGCGTATTTAGAGCCCTCAATCAGAAAGGGGAGGCCAAAGTAATCAATTTGCCGATCCCTCACTGGTTGGGAACTCCTATGAATGGCCCTGGACTCCTTTGGCAGGTGCCTTGGGTGGTTTAGAACACACAGGACACGCTGTTACTGCATTAACCGAGTCACTGTATTTCAAGGCAGTCGGGCATCCTTGACAATACACCATCGCACATGAGCACTGTGGTGGCTGCTTTTCCTCTGCAGCCCATCAGTCGTATCTCCTGAAGGCTCAGTTGCTAGGGGTCACACCTGGGCTAGGGCATCAGCTTTCTGATTGCCATGGAGTGTCAATGCCTCATGAGCCGGGACTTGGAAAAGTGAGGACTGTCTCAGGCTCTTGCAGGTGAACCTAAATGTCTTTCCACACGTCCTGACCCCACAAGCTTATTCATGATCATCCACCCCTTGGCTTCCATTGTCCAAGCCATAGGGTCAATCCCTTTAGAACAGTCCATCAGTCAGTGTAACAGGTTAATGGCCAGGGCTCATGAGTGATCACTAGCCAAACCCTCTGAGTCCAGCCCACTGGTGGCTAAGGTTCATTCTTGTTCCCATGCAGATGGTGTCAGTGTTGGGCTGAATAGTGAATGCACTCTATGTGGAGAGATGGCCTGTATACCAGGCATCGGTGGGAATTTCCCCCACTCCGTCTCTACAAGATGCAGGGGCCATCACAGGGATAGGGGTGGGCGATCTGGAGGGTCTACATACTCTACAGGACCTACAGGAACTGCAATTCTAGAGACAGTGGGATGGTAGTGTGTTCCTCTGCTGAAAACTGACCTGCCACTAATTAAAACGGGAGTTTGAGTCATGGCAGAGTTAGATCAATAGAACATATTCTCAAGCCACCTCTTGATAGAAAGGAGAGTTCTTATCACAATATGCCATTCCTTTGTGAGAGATTCTACCTGGGGAGGAGCTGTGTTCACTGCTGGCAGCTGCTGCTCTAGAGGGTATAATGGGTTTCTACTTCCTTCCAGAGCAAGGGCCAAAATTTCAGGGGTACCTTCAAGCTCCTTACCTGTGGTTTGTCAAATCTTTTTTGTTCATGTACTAGTTATCCATTGCTGTGTAACAAAGTACCCCAAGACAACAAATATTTTTTCACAGTTTCTGTGGGTCAGGAATTTGGAAACAGCCTAACTGGCTGGTTCTATCTCAAGTTCTCTCCCAAAATTTACAGTTAAAATGTGAGTCAGGGCTAAAGCCATCTGAGTCTTGACTGGAGAAAAATCTACTTCCAAGTTTGCTCATGTGATTGCTGTCAGTCACCTTGTAACCAGAGAAGATGGGAGAAGGATGCTATGACAGGTAATGATTTGGGGAAAGGTGAATGCAAAGCGGACCCAAATGGAAAAGTACCTGTGTGCCTTGCCAAGCAGTTTGGCCACTGTTCTCTAGTGGAGAACATTTGGAGGTTTTGAAGCAGAGACTTGATGCACTTAGTAAAAATTGTTCATAGAGGTGGAAAATTAGTAGCTTAATAGTGCAAGATCAAAAAGTGGTAAATGGCAGGTACAGCAAAAGGACCCATGGGTCAGAGATTATGTCAAAAGTTACAGAAGGCTCAACAGAACTCACCTGTCCATCTGCCTGCAGACCTCAGGAAGCTTTGAGCCTCTGCAAGTTCTGTGACATGCCCTGGTCTGAATCAGCCTCTGAGCTAGGTTCAGAAGCTACAGAATGTGTCCCTGGGTTGGGCTTTGCTATACATCAAACATCCAAGCACACTTGCTGTTTTGGATTTTTCTGCAGCTCAGGCAATAAGAGGAGCCAATAGGTATCAGAGACTTATTAATGCCATGCCTGCCTTAAATGCTTTACATGTATTAACTCTTTTAATCTTCATAACAGCCCTTTGAAGAAGTTACTATTATTACCCCAATTTTACTGAGGCATAGAATGGTTTAGTGGTCCATATTTACATAGACAATAAGTGGTGGAGTGGAAAATGCAACCTTAGTTACGTTAAGCTAAAGACCTGATCTTAATCCTTGTCAGGGAAATTGCATGAATATCCAAGGTTGGAACGGTGCTTAAATAAATTAAATCTCTCCCACAGATAGCTCAAGGGAAGCATACATTAAAAAATCTAATCTAGAAGTGTAGTTAAGACACACCGTGACATACTTTTTAATGTTTCTAAAGAACATTTTTCCTTGAATTCCGATGATGCCAATAGGATAAGAAATGGATTGTCAAAAGTTGCATTTATAGGCAGAGCATCATTGGGTAAACATCTTAGTGTAATTCTTATAAAGATGTTAAGCAGCCTGTTCTGTTCTTTCCAACTTTAGAATCACTGAACTCCCAAATATCTTTAATTTCTGATTTATAGTAAGATTACATGCTTCTTTCTTCTCAAATTAAAACTAAATGATAACCCATGTGATTATTTCATTACTCATTGAGATATAATCTGTATGTCACAGTAAATTAATTATATTGCTACATGGGTTTGGTCTAAATGTAAAATCGACCAATATAAGGGACAGACTGATACTGACAATCAGGTTATTTTTTTCTGTTATACATATATTCTAGACCAAGTGGCTATTATTTATTAATCTGAATATAAGTTTGAGTTTATCCTTCTCAAAATGGGAAATTACATAACTCATTTTACATACATATCCTCAACTCATTAATTTCTAAATTTGTAGTTATTATTGTGGTTATTTCTGACCTACATGTACTTCTACTTAATGAGGATCTTAGGTGATAATTTTGATAATTCTCAGCTTGTTGTATGAAGAACAAACTTCGTCTTTAATTAGACTCATACAGAGTTTGCATCATAGAAAGGAAAAACTAAATCTCTTTTGCTTTAATAAATTAGGCATAAGAACCCTTTCAAATATATTACCTTATTTTTATAAAAGCTTTAGTCAGTTTGGAAGATTAAGGGAATTACTTCTTGAGCAAAGTTGGGAAGAATCAGATTCTTTTTTAGAGTGTGTTACAGTGTTCTCCATAGCTGGTAAGTTATGTCACAAACTACATTCTTCCACACTTTTTATTTTTAAATGAGAGGATGATATAAAATTGCCAATCCACTGTAATCCTACTAACTTGCACTTTAACAAACTGCAAAATACAATGAGAAAGGCCTCTAAAGATCATCTAGATACGCATAATGGGCAGTCATGTCTTACAGCATGCATGCAGCCATCAGGAAAGTGTCCAAGGAAAGGACTCTGCTGTGGCACTAATCCACCTTAGGGTTAATGGTCATTCCTGCAGCTGTGGTGCAGAGGCCCTGGGAGTACCTTACATAATGTAGAAATTCCTCCTACCACATTCCTAACAGGTGTTCATCCAGTCTTTCTTCCCCACTCAGGGCCTCTGCTGGTATGTCCTTCTGCTTAGAATAATTGTGACCTGAGACCTTTGCAGAGCTGCAGCCTTAACTATCTTTAGGTCTTTGCTCAAATATGACTTTCTCACAGCCCTTCTCTGATAAGTAAAAGAATGAAAGAAAATTCAAGCAGCTCCAGTGACAATGGCATACTTTGCTGTGTGTAAGGCATTCCATTGTTAGACAAACACATGCTGAAGAGAAGACCACGTACTAATTTGCTAGGGCTGCCATAACAAAATACTGCAGCCTTAAACAAAAGAAATCTATTTTCTCACAATTCTAGAGGCTAAAAGTCTGAGATCAAGGTATTGGCAGATTTGGTTTCTCTAGAGGCCTGTTTGATTTGCAGTTGGCTGCTTTCTGCTATGTCCTCACAAGGTCTTTCCTCTGTGTACATGCACCCTGGTGCCTCCCTCTGAGTCCAAATTTCCACTCCGTATAAGGACATCAGTCAGATTGGATTAGGGCCCACCCTAAAAGTCTCATTTTAACTTAATCACCCCTTCAAAGGCCCTATAAAAATATAGTCACATTCTGTGACTTAATGTGAGTTAAGGCTTCAACATATGAATTTTGAGGGGACACAATCAACTGATAACACCATTCTTTGCCCAAAGGATGCTTTCTGGATTCCCACAACTCAACACCTTCTTCTGTCTCAACACTTGTATTTGCAGCCTTATCTCATGCCCATCACTGCATGATATTTAACTGAACTTATTTGAAAATGCATGTTAATTTACTGTAGTAGATGAGAGATTGTGCCTCTCAGATTTCCTACTGCAGTGAGTGTGACTAATGGTCTCAGCTGTGGTGCTTTGAATCCTCTACTGTATCTGCACCAAGGTGACACTCCCCTTGGCTGCTCCTAGCCAGTGACTGAGTGCAGCAAGGATGCTAATGTAGGTGCTCCCCTATGGGATACAGTACTCTTCTGGCTGGTGATGTTGGCCTGATGATCTCCCATTAGTCTCATTAAACTGTCTGAACTGCACTGCAGTCTAAGACCTTCCTTCTTTCCCTGTCCTTCACAGGGTGAGAGCTACACTGTAGGCTGATGGCTTCCCATTCTCATTTTCCCTCTCAGGCATTTCCCCCAAAACCTCTTGCATGTCTAATCATCTTGACATCTTCAAGCTTGGAGGACCTGGACAAATTACTTCCACATGTGTGAATGATAGACATTTTCTCTCTTCTGAGAACATGACTTAAACAGAAAGAATAAATTCCAGAGTGGAAACTCTAGCAGGCAAGGGGAACTACATATTTCAGAGAGTCTAAATACCATTGAAATAATGCAAAATTTATAACAAGTAGAACATGAATTTAGTAAAAGTGTATTTCAAATTTCTGGATAAACCATTAAGTATTTTATAATACAATGTTAAATTCCACAAAATTGTATTCTGAACACAAGGATATTTTATTCATCTTTATACTTAAGCATTTTTTCTATCAAAATCATCATGAACAGGGGTCCAGAGGGATAAGACCACATATTAAGGATAAGACCCTTCCACTCAGGCCTCAATAACTCTTATCAGCAGGCAAAAAGTCGGACCTAGTCCCAAACAATCACAGCCTACCTACCACTGTCTACTGTGAGACCAGCCAGAACTAATATCATTAAGATGTCAATCATACAAGGAGTTCCAGGTTTCCAGCATATCCTTTTTTTATGTCCTTGTCTCACACCTTCCCTAACTCCTAAGGCCTCTCCAGTGAGCCCTCTGGAATTTATGGTCCATCGTAAATAAAACTCCCATGTTCTGTTCTCTAAAAATTACCTTTAACTCACTCTAAATTAAACTTAAATCTCCCTTAAGGATGCTGCTGCCTTGCAGGCACTCAGGTGGAAGCTGTTTTAACATCTCCTTCAGCCTTCATCCCACTGGGCCTGCATTTGGGTAAGTGTTCTCCTTGTTCCTTACTGCCAATTTCAGACTGTAATCTCTCTATGGTCCTAAAACTCTACAACATTGATTATACTGTCATTGCCTCTTTGGACACATATTTCCTGTCACTCACTAAATCTGCTCCAACCACAGTAGTGTCCTTAACCTTCCTCAAACACACTCGAAAACCCCATTCTCAGGGTCATAGTATACTTTCTATTCCCTCTGTATAACATGCCCTTAAATATCTGCATTGCCTAATTTGGTCTGCTCCCTCCTTGTATTTAAAAATTTTTTATCAAATTTCAAAGAAACCTACACTATCTACAATATTTAAAATTGCAACCACCCTCCACTACATTGTTTTTTATAATCCATTGCTTTTTATTTTTTCTCCATGTCACCTGTTTTTATCTGTACCTTCCATCAAGAATTTAAACTTCAAAGACACAGATTATATTCTTTACTGTTGTATAATCAGGATCTGCTATATAGCAGGTACTAAATATTTATTGAATGAGTACAATAAATTGAGTTTATTGAAATTATAATCTTTCTCCTGTCCAAAGAAGGATAATTTAAATATTCTTTTAGGAAAAATAATATTGCTTTCCGTCTTATTCAACATATTTCTAGTTTTCTCCCATGTGCTCAACGTACTGCTAATAATATACACATGAAAAAAACACCAATTTCTTACCTTGAAGAATTCTCTTCCTAGCTATATAGACAGAAATATATACAGATTGCCATAATCATAGGGATAAATATTTATGCATATTTAGGTTTTAATTTCCTCCAGCAACTCTGTGGAGAATAGATTTGAGAGGGCAAAACCAGAAACAGAGAAACCAATTAGAAAAGTACAGTTACCCAAGTGAGAGATGATGGTGCCCCGTGTGAAGCTTATTAGAAGAGATGGAGAGGAGCAGACAAATAGAAAATATTTAAGAGGTAAATTAGGAAAGAAGATTTTTTTATTATATTTTAAGTGTAAGAAACAAAAGACAAAAAAAGAGACAGAGAAGTTAGTTGAGAGGGAAAAATGAGAAATTATCATTTTATCTGATTAATTTTGATGCTTATGTGAAAATTAAAAGAACATATCCAAGGATATTGCTCTGAATGTAAAGTTTAGTAGAGAGGCCTGCTATGGAAAAATAAAGTTGGGAGTTCTCAGTAGGTCTGTGGTAGTTTAAATCATGGGAATAAGTGAGATAGCTAGGGTAATATATAAAGTCAGAATAATAGTGAAACAAAAAATAACACTGTGAGAACAAGAACTTGGAACCCTTATAGAAAGGGGAATCCTCTCATAGAGAGCATAAAATACCAGGCCAGTTCCTAAAAAAGACAACACAGTGCATAATGTGGTGTGATGTAAACCAAGAGATGAGAGCGTATCAAGAATGAAAAAATAAGCAGCATTCCCAGATATTAAACATCATCATTGAAACTCCCATTTGCGTATATAGAAATACACTATCTAATCATTTCTTCCCTGCCTTCTTTGAGCCTGTGTTTCCAGCTGAATCTAATATTACTCCTGCCCCCCCTCAGTAAGTCAGTCTATTAATCGCTCCAGTAACCTCACTCTGGGTTACCATGATTGCCCCTGCCAAGCACACACTTATCTTCACAGGGATGACTTTTTCCCTTTATCTCCACTTGTCGAACCCTACTGAGGTCGAGCTCCAGGAAAATGCTACTCTTTATATGAAGTTCTAATTAACCAGAAAGAATTAAGTCTTTCCTTTTCTTCCACAGATATGTGTAACCTTTATTCCAATACTAGAACTGGTATCTTCTTTCTTAAATTAATATATACCACACAAACCTCCTACACGCTGTTAAGTTATTAAAAGAGGTCAGGTCCTGGCCACCATTGTGTCCCCCAACATAGGCATAATGTATTTAAGGCATCAGACTTGTCCAAACTGGCCACTGATATATTCTGTTTTACACTAAAACACCATGAACATGTTTATTTGTTACTCTGACATAGTTACTCAGTTGATCCCTCCTTGATTCCTTTACCCTTGACTACTCGGTTATTCTTTATGGGTAGGAATCATAACTTCAAGTCCTTTAGTCTCCGCCCCAGGCACTGATTATGTGAGTTAGAATACAGTTAAGTGTTTAATAAATATCTGTTGAATGAATGTAAGAGTAAAGTATGTGCAGGAGGCAGTGAACGGACTTAGAAGAGACATGCATTGATCACCATTGTCCTGGTAAGTACACTCAGAGTATAGGCCACTCCTCATAAATTTTTTCCCACTACAGTTTTCTCTCTGATCAGAGGGTGTGTTATTGGTAAGGAATGGATCCCAGAGTAAATCCTGCCCTCTCTAAGTAATAAAGGGGAAAAGGGGAGAGTCTTTCTATGAATGAACTACTTAGTATTCAATAATGTTACTAATTACAGATATAAGTATGGCAATATAACCTTTTTAAAGCAGTAAGGGAACGTCAGGATTATTTACAATTCATCCTTTATTCAGAAGAGGCACCTGAGAATGAAAAAGGTCAAGCTACTCGCCTAAGTTTCAAAGCAAATTATAGCAGCTTTATATATATATGTATATATATATATATACACACACACACACACACACACACTCACATATTTATTTATTTATTTATTTATTATAGCATGACAAATATCATGGTTTCCTAACTCTCTATCCTGGGCTCTTTCCATTATAAGTACATTTACTTTATGGCATTAGTGATGAAGTAAGCTAATATCACTTAATTTTTATATTTCCTGAATTACCGATTAAATTTTAGTATGTTATTACTGTACCATACAATTACCAAGAATCTTTACAAGGATCTATTGTTTAAGCTTGTGATTTTATGATACGTTTTTCTTGATACAACTGAGCTTAATGTAACATTTTTGCAACAAACTTTCTGATCTGTCCAGCAACGTTTAAAAGGCAGTCAAAGGAAAGTAAAATTTCAAAGTAAATACTCCCTCAATTCCCAAGGCAACAACTTAAAAAAGGAAAACAACATAAGCCACAGAAGGAGCCTCTAAGAGGCCTGTGTTTTGTGGCCATGGTAGAACTTTGTGCTCTCTGAAATCCCTGGAGGGAGGAAAGCCATCTGTGTTAGTGCCACTGGGCTGAAACAGTCGCTGAGAGTAAGTTGGTGCACTGCTTTGGATGTTGCTCTTTGCTCTTTCCAGCCCCAAGGAGTCTTCTTAGCACACTTGAAGCAATAACGGAAGGAAACAATACAAGTTTTGTGCTTGTGGAACAGATTCAGAGGTAAGGACTTGTGTAAAAACATTTTGGTTTCATACTGCTAGAATTTGTTATTATACAGAACAGTGTTGTATTAGTTTTCCAGGGTCGTCATAACAAAGTACCACAGACTGGGTGGCAACAGACAGCAGCACGTGGACTGGGTCTGATGGCAGCAAAGGGTCATGGGAATTTGTGACTTTGGAGTTCTCAGCCTCATATGTGTCTACTCAGACTCAAAGCTATCCACTCAAAGGCTCAGGGAACCAACCCTTCCTGCCCGTGTCCTGACCTTCTCAGAGGAAGGGAGCTGGCAACGGCAACCATGCAGATTGCTGGGTAATTAAAACATGTTAGGTTGGATCTGATGGACCTGTCGTCTTGGCCAAATCCTGGCCCTAAAAACATCCCTCTTCCAAAATCTCAGCATCCCATTAATCCCAGGACTAGAAGAATTTCCTTCTCCTTTCCCCAAAAGTCATCCATTTTCCTACTTCAGGATGAGTGGAAATTCTTTTCAGGAAATAACTTCTTGTACTTTGATATACTCTCCACCCAGGAAAATCCATTTTCCTCTGCAAAGTTGACACAATCCTATGAGAATCCTTTACTGGAGAATAAAAAGTAGAGCTGGCAAAGCTAGGTGACCTGAACACTCCTGGACAAAATCAAGAGGGAAGATGACAACTACCTATAAAACAACGCCTGGCTGTGTAAGAAGTCACCTCAGGCACCCCAAGACCTGGGTGAAAAAGTGTGTATCCAGAAAAATCCATCCTGTTATTAATTTCTGAGAATATAATAACATATACAATGTTCATGCAATGGGACAAAATCATTCTGATTTTCCATCAGAGCTACCCAAATCTGAACCTATTTAAAAATAGATGAGTCAACCCTGCCAGTGAATCCTGGGAGCTCAGGGCAATAACAGGATTTGTGCTTGGATTGTTCTTTCTGTGGACTTGATCAAATGGCATTAATGTGATTTGAACTGTGAAATTCCAGCCAGAGCCTAGAAAGTCTTTTGCTCAATTCCCCTGCTACCTGAAATCACTGAGTTTAAAATGCCTCCAGTTCTAATCCATTAAAGTTAACAACTTTCAGAGCCATTAGCGATAACAACTTCCTCCGTCACAGTTTCTCATAGTAACCCCTCCGTGAAGAATTTAGGCAAAAAGTGGATCAAGGGAAAACAAATTCAAACCTTGTAGCACACTGACAGAGGCGATGAGGACGCAGGGCGCGGTCAAGGCTTGTGAGCACGCCCATCGTGCTGAGAGGAGCCCTACAGTCTCCCCCATTAGAGGCGTTCCGACCATGCCTTCTCTACTTCAGGATGGGAATCTGTGCCTTACAGTGGCAAGCCAGGCTTTACAATGTGAGCATTTCTCCTCTCTGGTGTCAACAAACAGCTGTAAGATGGATGGAGGGCCATTTGTTGGGGAGGCTGCAGTCCTTTGCTGTAAACTCAGTTCCTTCAGCGGGACACCCTCACCTTGACGCCTACTAGCCACAGACTTTCTGGGGTGTGGATATTCCATGGGACCAGTAGCTGCCTCCTTCAGATAGTCTTCAGGGTGGGATGGGATGGGGGTGGGGCTGTCTCTTCCTGGGATTTGCCTGTGGGGCTTAATTTTATTATTTGTATTCCTTTCTATCCTTCAGTGGTCAGAGATCTGTCCTTGGAACATGTACTCTCATCTCCCACCACATCCACTGCTTTCTTACCTTTGACCTAATTTACATCTTTCAACAAGAAACCAAAATCCATAATATTGTGAAATGGATGATCTTCTTTAGGTGCTCCCCCAATCCTGCAAACATTCAACATGTTTTTCTTTATACTGTGTTAGAATATCTTAGCAATCCAACAGGAAAATGGCAGTCATTTTTACAGTAAGGGAGCATATACTGCGATTCTACTTTAGAAACAGTATAAAATATTGGACTATAGAAACAGAATGGCTCATGGACTCTGAAGGCTGCCCAAGTTCAAATCTGTGACTTACCAGCTGTGTGACTTTGGACATCTCTGTGCCCCAGTGTCCCTGTCTCTAGAATGTGGCTGGGAATACTACCTACCTCAAACGTAGCAAGTATGCTCTTAGCCGGTTACAAAGTGAAAACTTTACTATTTTTTATTATTTAGTACTATTTTATTTTTATTGACTCTTTAAGTTTTAATTAATCCATAGATGCCAAGCCAAATTCTATTCATGTTGACAAAACAAAGAGATGAAAGAATCTTTGCATCTCTCAGTTGGCTTGTAGAGTGGCTATAAGTTTGTTAATTATAGAAGCAGATCAGCTAGTAATTATACTTACAGCCTCTTTCAGATAATCTTAAAGTCACTTTGGAATGGCAGAATCCAGAGAAAATGGAATAGTGGCCAAAAGAGGAGAGTTGAAAACCTGAGATCTAAGAGGGTTAGTAGGAAAGGAGGCGCCCGATATTTTTGAGAATCTAAATAGAAACTGGAGTAGTAAATAAGGGAACCAGATTTGGGATAGTCTTATTGAATACAAAGCAAAGTATAAATAAGAGGTGAGAAAAGGTGTTTCTTTGGCAGAAATTCAGATTAGTTAGCTTGCCTGCCAAAGCCATACATCCCTGAGTTCTAACGTGGTAGCTTTTTGGTGCAAGCACATAGAATAGCACCTATTCGGCATTAGATATGCCATTCTCACCTTTTTCCTACAGATCGCACATGGGCTATGCTCTTTTCACAGTTTTAGAATGTAAGTCATTACATAAGTAATCTCTTTGTGTGTAACATTCATTTTAACATTTTGTTTTGAAATAATTTAGGCTTACTGGAGAGGTGTGATTTTTATAGATCACTCATTCAGCTTCCCCTAATGCTGACACCTTACGTGACTACAGTGCAATTACTGAAACCAGGAAATTAATAATAATGCAATATTTTTAAGTAATCTACAGGACTGACTTGAATTTTGCCAGTTTTCCCACGATCAGTATAGCAAACTGAAGAAAACTTATCATACTTTTGTTTGTTTTGGTGGCAGGGAGAGGGATAGTGAGTCCTCTGATTTTGTGGTTCTGTTTTGTCTTTCAGGACACTGACTCTTCTTTACCCAATTTTTAAAAAGGGGCTTCCTCCTTCCTGCTTTTGTCTCCTCTAGAACTAAGTGTTTTGAAGATACCCTTTCAAACTATGTGTCCTTTTTTTTTTTTTAATTTTTTTTGGCTGTGCTGCACGGCTTAGGGGATCTTACAGTTCCCTGACCAGGGATCGAACTCATGCCCCCTGCAATGGAAGCACAAAGTCCTACCCATTGGACCACCAGGGAATTCCCAAACCATGTGTACTTTTAAACACCTTCCCTTTGACTATATTTTATTTCACTTGGTCACTTGGTTTTGTATGTTCAGACTTGGGGCAGATTTAGCATTTCTGGCAGTGGTTTTAGATCACTCCTTGCCCTGTCAATACCTTCCTTCTTCTCTCTTCCATGCAGTTTTTCTCCATTTGTCTTTCTTCACAGCAAAGCCTGGCAATGAGGTGGGAATGGGAGTGAGCAAGAGAGAGCAAATGCTAGGATTAAGGAATTTTTCTTTTTTTATATACAGTTATTTAAAGACTGAGCATTCTGTCTTAAGTTATGCTGAGGGCCTGATTGCGTGTAAATTTTTCCCTTCCTGTTGTCCTATATTGTTTTCCAGTTACTCTGAGTTCTCAGTAATTTTTTTTGATCATAAAAACACAGATGGTAACTGGAAAGTATCCTGAGCGGTCCTGTGGTCTAGGCTCCTACCTTCAGGCAAAGTTTTCCCTCATCAAGTGCTATAGGGTGTGGACTTAATGAAAGAAGAGTCCCATTAAAAGTAAGGCTTACATAAACTCCTATCACCTTCTCAAAAATTCCATACCACATGGAATCTTATTATTTTATCATGTAGATTCTAGTAATTTCAGGACTATATTAAAAAATGCAAGCCAACATAATACATAGTATGTCATAGTTAAGAGTTAATTGCTAATGAAAATGCAAGGAATAAGTTTGTTTTTATTAAAATATAGGGAAAGGAAGAGAATGTTATTCATTGTTAGAATTGAAAAGACATAATAAATGAAATTTTCTTTTGAAGTCTTCATTACTTACTAGATAACTACATTTTCATTTGAGTATTTCTTAACATAGAGGATACCTAGTGTTATGGACTGAATGTGTCTCTTCAAAATGCATATATTGTAATCCTAACCCACAATGTGATGGTACTAGGAGGTGGGGCCTTTGGGAGTTGATTAGGTCATGAGGCTGGAACCTTCATGAATGGGATTAATGCCCTTATAAAAAAGACTCCAAAGAGCTCTCTTTCCCCTTCCTCCATGAGAGGATATAAGGAGAAGTGGGCAGTCTGCAACCCAGATGAAGGCCTGACCAGAAACAAAACATGCTAGCACGCTGATCTCAGATTTCCAGCCTCCAGGAGTGTGAGAAATAAAAGTTCTGTTGTTTATAAGCCACCCAGGCTATTGTAATTGGCTATAGCAGTCTGACCTAAGACACCTAGTTTGTTGCAAATGGTAATTGGAGTTAAAGGTCAAAGTTCTAAGGTCTTTGTTCATATACATCACATACTTACAATTTTTTGGTCATATTATTTTTAGTGTTATCCATAGTGACCAACAAGAGTTATGACCTCACCTTTTTTGCTGATAGTTCAAATAAGTGTGTTAGGAAAACTCTTTCATGAGTGGATCGTGTACATCCCTCAACTGTGGATGAGTTTGATCATCAGCTCAACTGGTGGTATGGCTGATCTGTCCTTTGGCACCATTAATTTTCAAATGATCTCTACTGCACCATGAATATGATGAAAGCCGAAAAGCTTGAAGCCAGACTGCACATGACTTTAGGGCCATAAACATGTCACGTTAAAGACTCTACAGTCTGTCAAGCATTCTGATGGCAGCAAAGATCTTAATATTCTCATTGCCAACTATTTAACATGAAATAGGATGAAAAGGATCACAAGATCTTACACTAAGTCCATTATTAAAATCTTGATCTTAACCACTTTGGAGATTTCTTTTTTGTTCCTAATGTTACTAACTTTGTCTTTTCAAATAAAAGCTTCTCCCATTTATGTTCTCCATAGGACTTTTCCTCCAACTCTCTCCTTTTAAACCACTGGAAAGAGGTTCTCAATACATCCCTACTCCTCTTTCAACTTACAGCAATATTTAAAGCAGCACATTTCTTTTAGTTCTTTAAACTGAAAGTGAAATTATATCAATTGTTGGCCTATGAACCATTCCCTTGTGTACTTAGAGAGTTTTGATGTAAGAAGGAATTGAAAAGTTCAGAATTTTAAAAGTTCTCCTTGTGAATTAGTGTCTATCTTCCAGATCCCTGATTTTCAGTGTTTCATACACTAACTTTTTTGGTGGTTTGTTTTAGATTACTCATCACTGTGGTCCCCTTCTTAGTCTTGTCTCAAACTCACATTTTCTGTCTTATTTTTTTGATCGTATGCCCTATTGCCTCTTTAACTTATTTCTTGTTATTGGTTATGCCAGAATCTGTACTCTTGTTCTGAGATTAAGTATAAGCTAAGAGTACTGTATGGTTTAGAAAACTGTATCAACTCTGCATTTGTTTATTCATTCATTAACACAACTTTATTAATCAAATGATGTAGCATCCACTCTGATAGAAACTGAGGATGCAGTCATAATTGCTACTTTAAAGAAAATCAATCTAGCGGAGTAGAGAAAAAAATATTAGAATACTACAGAGAGTGGTACCATTGAGGTGTGGACGAGGTAGTAGGTACTGGCAGAGAAGGCACAGCAAAAAAAGATAAATAAATAACCTAAATTAGCCAGGTGTGGAGTCAGGTGAGCAATCAGAAAGCTTACAAGGGAGGTGGCTTTTGAACTGATCCATGAAAAATTAGCAGGGGTTCAATAATAAGGTCCTTTATCCCTCTACTAACTCTTTACTTTCAGCAAAGATCTCTCATTTTAAAATATTATTTTTTTTATCCTTTATACTTTTCTTCTGTTACCACCCTATTTCCCTTTTTCTCATCGCGACTCACTTTCTTGGGAAAATAGTTTATATCTGCTCTATTTTCTTAACGACCACTCATCCATCACAGTTATCCAGACTGCACAAATAACTGTCAATTCTGATAGATGACATCCTAACTGCCAAATTCAATAGCAACATTTCTCTCCCCTTTCATTTGACCTTTCTGTATCATCTGGCACAGGTTATCACTTCCTTTATTGAAACTGTCATCTGTTAACTTCCTTGCTTTCAGTTTCTCTAATTTTCCCCATTTCTGGAGGGTCATGTGAAAAGTTTTCTTTAGGTAATTTCTCTTCCTCCTCATACTACTAAAGCTAGCTAAACCTTAGCTTCAGAATACAGAACTAGGGTTTCCTTGATTAGTTAATTTGATACTTTAATAGCAGCTAAGAATATGATACAAATCTGTAGACCTGAGGACTGGACCTGTGTTTCTCTGGTCTAGAGAGCCAGTCTGCAGAGGCATCATCATTCTGACATCAGTTTATCCATATGTATTGTCTGTAAGGGATCTACTCTATGTAAGAGTCTAAGAATAAAGAAAATGTGTACATTACTAGTTAACAGATTATATGTCAATATCAATTAGGGGTTATATTTGCTGCTCTTCTTCTTCCATTAATATTCTTGGCTGCCTAACTGGTTTGGCAAAGATAATTTTATTTTGGCTTATATATCTATCAGTATATTTGCATTTATTAAATGCATTGGCTCTACGGTTCTTTTCTATTTGCAATATTTCCAGCAGTAACTGCAAACTCAATTCCTGTACAATGTTCAATCATGTATTATTCACTTCTGTGCCATTAAGAATGATGAATTGGAACAGGATGATGATTCATCCTAATAGTACCTCATTAGACACTCTTCCCAAATATTAGTGAGCCATTTATTCAATCCCCATACCCAGCATCCTCTCACCTACATTTCATCAATAACTACTTTAACCAGACTGTCATGATTTCCCAATTTCCCAGACTTCTTTTCTTCACTTTTCTCTTTAAAAAACAGCCACATATAACCCATTGTCAAAGGCTCATTGATTTTTATGTCCCTGCCTATTTGTCAGCAGGCCTTTATTTTCTCTGCCTTCTTTTTTTCTTTCAATATTTAAAAACTCTACTCACTAACTCAGTCTGTGTGTTTCCCTCTGCCGGTCTTCCTCACTGGAAGTTTCCTTTCTCAGACTCTGTTTCTCATTTTTTAACAGACTTTTGTTTGTTCATATATCTAATAAATTCTGTGGCAGACATTAATCTGTTGGAAGGTAAGGAAAGTATGTTTTGTGTGCTTTTAAAGTGAGTGCTTTATAAATTATGCCTTTTTGAGGTGATAATCACAAACAACTTTCATGAAATTATTCCCCTATGTTGTTCAGCCTTTGGCAGCTCTTATTTTCAGAAATATTTGCAAACTACTGTGATGTGGAAGGGGTTGGAAGAGCTGAGAATCTTCAGCTGTGGGAGTCCCATTTTTAGAACTTTGCTTTTTCTTTTCATTTTGCTGTTGCAACAAAGATTGTAGCCATTGGTAGTCACACACCTAAGCGCTGCAGAAAATGTTCGCCACAAAACCAACTCCAACTGCTGAGTTTCAAATACTATACAATTTTCATTTTTGTCTATTGAAGTATTTAAAATGCTAATATCTTTTATGTTTCATGTACTTAGAAATTTTTTAAGTGAAGGGCACTACTGCACACATTGAATAAAACAATATTTACAGGAAATACCCTGAAACGATGTTGTAGAAATATGTGGATTCTTCAATAAATTATTGCATGCCTCTAACCTTGTATAAGAAAAAGTTAATGAAGCTCTTCTTACAATATAAAGATATGAAGAGAGGAACCAAATCATATAGCTCTATAAAGATTATCCTCAGAAATTTGACTTTCAATTAAATGACAGCATAAATACATTTTATTTGCATCTACTAAATCAGAGACATTTTTCAATTTATCTTTTTTCCTATACTCCTAAACATTGCATAGGCCTTATTTATTATAAATACTATAGTTCCGGTTTCTGTTTTAAAATTCTGAAAACAATTGTGAGCTAACATTATTAACTGCTGTCTCTTTTTTTCCTCTTTGAGTATTCTCTTTATGGTTCCCAGTATTTGCTGATTATACTTATTTTGTTACTCTTCAGTGGTGTTGGAGAACTTCCCATATTATAGTCTCATTAAGGAAAGTTTTCCTAAGAAGGAAATACAAGTATATACATAGAAATTTGGAAAATTAAGTCAAGTCCAGCCTTAATAAAATTATTCCCACATACTTTATCTCTATTATCTCAATTTTGAATTTTCATATACTGTTTTTTTTCATTTTGGGAAATTTTTTTCTGGAATTATCATTCCATTCTTTTGATTCTTATCACCTTCAAAACTTAACAAGGGAGTAACTGATACTGGAATTTCTATCCCACAGTAAGTTGAAAATTGAAGGAAATATATTAAATAATTGTTTTCAGATATTGAACAACAGGCAGAACAGGACTGTGGCTCTGAGAGGAGGTACCAAACAAAGTGAGTCCTCTGATGGCCCTGGCTTTTGGTCTGAATCTGCTTTCTGGACTCTAGCACAGGGAGGGGTACTCAAGTAGATCACAGAAATGATGCTGATTTGAAGAGATAGAGATCAGACACTGGGGAGACTGAAAATTGTGGGGCACAGTGACATAGGAAATGGAGCTTAACAAATATTTTTTTGGGATCATCTGGAGTCTTTGCTGAATACTAAGCTGTGCAAACAATGGTTCTAGAAGAACCTATGCAACTTGGCTCTATTCTAGACGCATGCTAGTTCTAGGAAAACTGGCATGGAACAATCATTAGGAAACTTAATATAAATCATTTCCAGATCTCAAAAGGGCTTAATGACATCCACGTGCCAATAAATCTATAATGGAGAGACCTTGTTAAACACTGGCATTAAGTAGAGAGACAAGAAGGGTCACACTTCAGTGGCAGGGATCAACCAGCCCTGGAATAAAGACTACTGTAGACAAGCTCTGGCAAAGTCTAAAATAAATAAGCCTATCAATAAGTAAACTCAACTGCCTGATAAAAGACAATTCTATTCTACCTTTTTAAAGGAAGAATACAAAACCCATACTCTCGATTATGTAATTATTATGGTGTCCAACATCCTATAAAATATTATATACACACAGAAACAATTAAATCTTAGAATAATTTAAGGAAAAATTATGCTTCAGAAATGACAAAGTGATGGAATTAGCAAAGACTAAACTTTAGAATGGTACAAAAGATCAATGAACAGGAAGGCACTGAAAAAGAAATTATTCACAATGAACTGTCCAACTGAGAGAAAAAAAGGTTGAAATATCTAAACAGAAGCTTTGAGACATGTGCGATACTATCGAGGCAGACAGAATTGTAGTTCCAGAAAGCAGGGGGTGCAGAAACAAAATTGAGTAAATAAGGGTCAATTTTTTCAAAATCTGATGAAAAACTTTAACTTAGAGATCTAAGATATTCAGTCAATCACATGCAGAATGTCAA
This sequence comes from Phocoena sinus, assembly GCF_008692025.1. Lineage (NCBI taxonomy): Eukaryota > Metazoa > Chordata > Mammalia > Artiodactyla > Phocoenidae > Phocoena > Phocoena sinus. The sequence goes on along the minus strand of NC_045776.1, from coordinate 11,682,206 downwards.
TGTTACACTGTAAGAAGAAAAAGTAGTTTGGAATATATACTGCTTTAGCCATTCTTGGAAAATATCATCTGCAAACACAAGGTAAATGTACAAAAATCAACTGTATTTCTATATACTGGCAGTGAAAATTTGGAAACTGAATGATTAAAAAATACCATATACACTAGCTTAAAATAACATGAAAAGGCAAGATATAAGTTAAAACTACAGGTGCAAGACCTGTACAGTAAAACTACACAATGTTGTTGAGATAAATAAAGAGGACCTAAGTAAATGAAAGATATACCATGTTGTTAAGATGTTAGTTTCCTCCAAAAAGATGAGCTGACTCATGGCAATTCCATTCAAAATACCAGTAGGCTTTTAAAATTGTAATTAATTAATTAATTAATTTTGTGTGTGTAGAGGAAGGGAGTAGAAAACGAGCAGCTGATTCTAAAAGTTATATAGTCAAAAATAGGTCACAGAAACAAAAGTTGTCCACTGTAAGAACTGATGGGGGAAAGGTCAGATTACCATAGGTATATTAATATATTTTATATTTCTAGAAGCCTGCAGAAACAATGGTAATAATTAACCTTCTAAATACCTGCAGATAATTAAAAAATATCCACTTACTACTGGACTACATCCATAATTCCCTTTGTATATTTTTAAGTATAAGCCAGAAATATGATATGTAAGTGGGAATATAAACCCTGAATATTCCTAACTTTCCCATTTTAAATAGTATATATGGTGCTATATATAAAGCTATTTACCTTATGCCTAACAAATGTGAAATTAATATTTCTATTTTAATAAAAATCATTTGTATCTAGGCAAATCATTCTCTTGGTTCCTATAAAAACTAAAATCTCAGGACCAAATATTATTTACAAAGAACCCTAAGCTAAGATACCACCAATTAACACTTAGATATTGTTCTAGAAGTGTCTTTTGCTGGCTTACTTTTGATTCACCTGAGAGACTTGGATTTGCAGTGTTAGATGCTTGAAGGAGACAGAAACGTAAATATTCATCTACAAAAGTAACAAGATAGTGACCAGAAACTTTTCTAAAATGTTTCCAGTACATTATGGATATGCGATGAAAAATAATACATAGACACCACTTCACAGCTTCAAAACCAGTAGACTAGAAATATGAGTCCCCAGATCCCACCTGCCCACCTACCCTTGGCCAGTAAAATTGTTTTATTTATACTTGAATTTACAAAACCATTCTGGGTTTCTGTGATTCTCTCCTTTATTCGACCTGTATGATTTAATATTTTTCCCAGTAGAAAGATATTTCCTTTGATTGGAATTTATGTCCTTTGATTGGAAACAAAATGAATTAATCATTTTGGATGACCTGCTATAAAATTCTGTATTTATTTCTGATTATTAGGAATAGAGAAAATATCATAGCTTCAAGTCTATATTTCTTTGAACTGGTAATTAATAATTAGCCAGTCCCTGAATTAGCTCAGAAATATTTTTCACTGTTATAATGTACTATATCATTTAGTATACTTAGACATATTTTAAGAGTACATCAACCTTTAAAATTATGCATATTATTTTACTGCATGTACAAAACTGGCCTTGTTTCTTAGATATTAGCTTTTGAGTTATCAGATTTGTGGGTTTAATTGTAACTCCAATTATTCATAATTATACAAATTCCTATTGAATTTATTAAGAGGTTTTACTGAATGTTTATAATTGAAGAAACAAAACTTCTTTGAAAATTATCTTCTTTTAAGTTAGTGCTTTCAAAAACCGTTCATCAGCATATTATAAATGATACCAGAAAATAGAGACTGCAAATAAGAACAATAATTTGTTTACCCTTGGATATTTTATGTTGTGATGAAATAGAATAAGCACTCCACCAAATTACATTATAGGAACCAAACAGGGTCTATTAGATGCTAGTCTACATTTTGCGAAATTATTTTGCTAATATTGTTAAATTTACTACCAATTGTTTTAAGAACTAAGAAAAAGCATAATAGCTGAGAAGGAAATGTTATAGGTTGATTTTTAGAAAAGAGGGTGTGTGGATATGGGGGGCCCTTCTAAACATTCACTCATTAGTGGCTATTAAGCATCTGCAAAGCATCAGTGGTTCTATAAAGAGCTTATGTAGATAAGCATCCTTCCCACGGAAACCTTATAAAGTGTCTGTTAGTTATTGTCATTTTTACATAAGAAATAATTTCAAATAAAGAGAAATTAAGTTATTTGTATAGGATTGCATAAAGAGTAAATGTCAGGAACAGAATTTGACACTGGACTTGTTTGCCATGTCGAACTGAGCTCAAAATCCTAAGTTATACTGTTCGGGCACATCAAATTTTATCCCAAGTTTTCCTCTCTTAATAGTGCTGAATAAAATTTTACCAGATTCAATTTGACCTAGTAACTCTAAGAGGAGCCAGGTCAGACAATCATCAACTATTAGTAACATATATAGAGGGTATACATGTTATAAACATTGCATTTTAAAATTCATTTAATAAATATTTGCTGAATATCTGCTATGTACCAGACATATATGAAAGATAATAAATATTTTAAAGTATTTATAATTAGTATATGAATCATATTTTAATTACTTATAATTTTCAAAAAGTTAAAATGATGTAAAATATTTTAGAATCCTTTCTCTTTCCTTGTCTCTTAAAGCCACTCTCCACACTGGAGGAAACCAGTCATAAAAATTTGGTGTACATTATTCCAACCTCTTTCTGTGGTTTGACTATCACACAAACAATATCTGCATTCACTTACATTTACACTGAATTTTATAGACATACACACACATATGAATATATAAATGAAATCATAAAATAAAATCATTTTATTTTCTTTGATTTTCTGAGAATTGCTTTTTTTCCTTCTTAAAATATGCCCTTCTGTATTTCCATGTCAGTACATAGAGTCTATCATTATTTTAAACTTACTATTTTTAATGGCTTCATTATAACTTTCTATGTGAGTATATCAGAAGGTTTCCAATTTTTCACTATTAGGTATGGTGCTGAAATGTACATGCTCATAACCTGATTTCTGGGGTTTGACCAATGTGACTGGCGGGACACACAAACGCCTCTGGAAGAAGGCTCTCAGAAAACACTACAAATTTCCCACAGATGAAGTCTGAGTCCTGCAAGTCCACACAAGAACCAAGCTAGTTCTAAAAACATCATTCACCAAAATGCAGCTAGCCGTGAGTACTGCTTTCTCTCTTTTTTTAAAATTTACCCAGTAAACTTGACCTGACCCATCATCTAAAGTAAGTTAGTTTCTGCATCATGGCTCCTCTGCATTTTATATGTGATTTTAATGTACTGATCACAATACTTGTTCTTCTTCTTTTTTAGACAACTCTTTTCTGTTCCTTCTCCTAAACTACTGCATAGGTAAGGGCCAGCCCTTTGTCTTACTTATCTTAGTTTCCCAAACACTTAGAATGGTGCCTGTGCATAGTGGTTCTTACAAAAGGTTGTTGAATGAATGTATATTACATACATCAATTTTTAAAATTATTTTTGTGAAAAGGAATGTAGTACAACTTTAATGTCATGCAAAGCCATAATAATTTGGTTCATCAACATTTGAGCTATCCTATCACACATTTAGAAATTTGGTAACAACCTGAATCAAATTTATTGCTTTCCTCTTCCCAGGAATAAATATATTGCTTATTCTCATGAAACAAATACATTGCTTATTCTTGTGTATTATGAATGGAAAGGAGATATTTTGTAGTTTTCCAACGCTAGTGCATTGATATTTAGATATCTTTGATCTACTGAATGTCTGGCATACTGCATTCAAGCTTCAGCTCCACTCTTTCTAAGCTGCCACCTTAGCCTCCCTGAGCCTCAGTTTTCTCCTCTTGAAAATGAATATAACTGTGCTTACCTAGTATGAATAATCTGTGTTTTATATGAAATATAACTGAGTTGTGTGTCATGTACCACAGTTTCTGACAAAGAATGCATTATTATTAATAATAATGTTATTAATTAAAAACTGTACAGCATTATGGACAATAGCAATAGGTTAGTAAAATTAATAATAATAATACATATTAAGCATTTAGTACATACCAGGAGGTGTTCTAAGTTCTTTGCACATGTTAATTCATTCTCCCTTTATTATAACACTTTAAGGTGAGCACTATTATGCCCCTATTGTATAGATGAAAGAACTAGGTCTCAGAGAAGTAAGTAAGTTGACCAAGATTATACAGTAAGTACAAAAACCACACTTCAAATTCAGGAATCAGATGCTGGAGATGATACAGAAATAAGGATTGTCATCGCTATGTGAATACTTCCAACTATTGCCCTTCAAGTTTAAAGGTTATTCAGTTAGAAGGATTCTGTTACCTACTCTTTTTCAGGAAAAAATAAACACTAAAGAAAGAGAGTCCCTAAACTTTATCTTAACATATCTACAAAGTACATGCACAATGATTTCCATATTCTCCTTCTAGGAAGGGCTTGATTTTAATGTGCTGTGTGTGCTGTTGCCACTTTGCAGCTGAAAATCCCTCCAGAGGCAGCCTCAGCTGCAGAGAGCATCTTCACCGAGGTTCCACCTTTACCAGGGCAACAAATCCAGGGATTGATCATTGTAGGATTGTTGTTCTAGCTCCAAAGCTCCCTATGCAATCAGCCAAGGATGTCATTAAGGCTACATTATAGCTCTCCTTCTCTTTCCACCCAATAATGTTCCTTTCCTTTCTTTTCCAAAGTTGGAGGATCCTATAAGCACTCCTAATAAACACCCTGCACACTGAACATTCAACATTGTCAGCCATGCCTTTTGAAACACTCTGTGCTCTTGTCTTTGAAGTCAATACATTCTCCTGATTTTCTTCACATTCTCATCTTCCTCCACCTAACTCTCAAATGTTGCTCTATATTAGGATTTATCCAAGACCCTCATCTACACATGATCTCCCTAGGCATGAATAAGCGAATCTCATTCACTTTTATGGTTTCAATAACCATGCACGTGCTGCTGCTAAGTCACAAAACTACATCTTCAAGCCAACATTTTCCTCCCATTATCAATATCCACAGATAGCACTCTCTACTGGCTTTACAACCAGGGATTAGCGAACATTTCCTGCAAAGGGCCAGATAGTAAATATGTTAGGTTTTGTGAGTCATACAGTCACTGCCACAACTACTCAAGTCTGCCATGGTAGCATCAAAGCAGCCACAGACAAAAGGAAAATAAATGGTCACAAATGTATCTCAATAAAAAGTTATTTAAAAAAAAAACAGGGTGTAGGCTAGATTCTGTTTGCCAATGCCTGAGCTAAATTACTATTGTTCCAAACCTTTTCTCTAACTTCCACTTTCTTCATATCTCAACTTAGATATTACTTCTCTCTGGCAATCTCTATCTCTGTTCCCCTTCTATTATGTGCTCCCAATACTTTACTTCTCCTATTATATTTTATTTTAGTTATGTATTTAACTTTCTGTTGCTCCATTAGCTTATAAACTTCAGTACAGTAACAATCAAACCTATCTTGCTCATGTTCGTAACCCTAGGATTTGTAGTGTTTGGCCCAAGGTAGGCACTAATAAGTATATCTAGATGAATGAAAGCATATTAAAAAATATGGATTTGGGAATAAGCTAGATGTATTTAAGGGGAGCAGCTGATGCATGTGAGTAGCCATTTGATGTGAGATATGATCATATTTTCCTAGAACATATATAGAATCAGTAAATTATTTTGAAAACATTTGAGTTTCCCAAAACTCAAGGCTTCTAAGGTTTGAAACAACCTTAGGAATTATATACTCCAATGGTGAATTGGACTCAAATTTTATTTTTCTTCCACATGATTCAAATGAGTAACGCACTTACATCAGTACAGCATGTCTAATGAGTTTTCAGTGTAGGTTGGAAGGGGTTTGGTGAGTGTAAAGGAAACTGGTCCCAGGACCTGCCTACCTGCCCAATTTGGAGTCAATCTAATTATCCTTTCTCATACATACTTTCTCACAGCCAAATACCTCATTTCAATTACTCTCACAGGCAATATTTTTTCCTGCCTCTGAATCTTTTCATCTGTTATCTATTAAGCAGCCCTCCCTCTATTCTTCATTTGGCTTCTTCCTTCTCAGCCTTCAAGTTTCAGAGGGGCTTTCTCTGGTTAACTAATACATGCTGAACAACTCATCTCTGTAACCCCCTTTCACTGCACCAGATTCATTTCCTGTTTAGAGCTAATTTTAAGCTGTTATCTGTGCATTAGTTATTTACTCATTGAAAGGTAATGTGAGTTATGCTGGGTTTAAATTCCAGTTCACCAGCTACAGGATATTGGCAATGCTACTGGAAATTCATGTGCCCCAGATCTTCTGTGAGGTGAAGATAATGATGGTATTTAACCACACAGGTTTATGTGACAATTGGATAAATTAAAGTCTTTTGAAATTTTTCTGGAAAATAACTCAATACAGATTAGCTATGTAAAACAATAATAATGATTATTAATATTAATAACATTAATGGTTATTGAATTATTATTAATAAACAAACGAGCTATTATTAATTATTTATTATTTATATCCCTCACTAGACTATAGGATCTGTTAGACAAGGGCCATATATGATCTTGCTCAAAACTATATACCTATTGACTGGCCCTTCAGTGACTGTTGAATGAATAAGGCAATCCTAGTAGGTTTCTCTCCCCTGCCTTTGGTGAAAATCCTTCAGCTAGCCAGTGTCCAGGGCTAGACCAGAAAGCAGAGGCCTACAGAGGAATACGTCTTGCTCAGGTCAGCACGTATGGAGTAGGGAATTGAACTTGAGACATTTATCCTCTCCAGGCCTGCCCTGTGCTAGTTTTTATTTTACCAATTGCTAAATATTTAGGAGGTCTTGACTGCCACACAAGACTTCCCATTTCTTTACCATTTTCCATTGGGAAAGCAACTGTGTATGGAAAGTCTTCATTACACAGATTGGTTCCACTCCAAAGTCTGCTCCTATGTCTGGGTTTATAAGTGCAGCTTTCAGGACCTCCCCTTGCCCACCCCTCCAGATATCAAAATCCTCTGATGTGTAAGTCCCTCAAATAAAATGTACGGATTACAGTCAGCCCTCCATATTCGTGGGTTTCACATGCAGAGATTCAACAAACCATTGATCCACTTGGGTTGATTGTACAAGAGGATGTGGAACCGGCAGATACAGAGGGTCAACTGTACAAAGTGGCTTTGATAACCTACTGCTAGTGGCCTCTATCAGAGGTCGGTTTCCACTAGTTTCTTCTGGTGTGCACATTTGTATATCTATAAAATTTCACAAATAGTACTTAAAAGTGAGGAAGGGGGCTTCCCTGGTGGTGCAGTGGTTGGGAGTCCACCTGCCGATGCGGGGGATGCGGGTTCGTGCCCCGGTCTGGGAGGATCCCGCATGCCGCGGAGCGGCTGGGCCTGTGAGCTGTGGCCGCTGGGCCTGCGCGTCCGGAGCCTGTGCTCTGCGGCGGGGGAGGCCACTGCAGTGAGAGGCCCGTGTACCGCAAAAAAAAAAAAAAAAAAAAAAAGTGAGGAAGAAAACAGTGATACCCAGTCATGGAAAGTGGGAACTGTGTAGTTCATATAAAACCAATAAAAACATTTCTAGTACTAGAGGATGAATAATCCCAACTACATAGTTTACATTTGAATGATAAATATAAATTTGAAATATTCTACTTATGATGAAATAGGTACTTAATTCCCAAGAAAATTATTTTGAAAATATTACAAAGATACCAGAGGAAAAGCAGCTTATCTGTTTTGGAAAACAAGGCTGTTACATTTACTTTAAAGTATCCTGGTAAACAAACATTCAACCTTACAACTTACAATGTATTTCTACGGTAACAATATTTCCCATTAAGCACAACACAATAAATCTTTTTAAGGCTTTTTTGGATGTATTTACCTCTGAGCTGTATTTAGCCTTGAACAAGGCATGCTGATGAAAAAAAAATTTTTTTTAGAAACCAATGTTGAAAAACAAGAGCTTATGAAACCCCATTTTATCTACAAAGAGGCAGCAATGAAAAGCGGAAAAAAAAAACCTTATTACAACCAATGAAAAACTGTAACTCCTTTGCTACTAAAAATTACCTTTATTGTATTAACACACTGTCAGAACACATAAACCTATTTCATATAGCAATCAATTCTAAAACAATTACAAAGCTTTCAACACAGCTCTGGAAAAGATCTTTGAGTTCTCCTGGATGAAAAATTCTCTGAAAATAACAGAACTACATTTCGAACGGAGGAACCTAAGAATTGTTTTTCCTATGGAAAATTATTAAAAATAAATATTTGGGGTTTTTAAATAGCAAGGTACAAAACTGATACAGATAAAAATAGAATTTATCTTTAATATTTAATAACCAGAGGTAATTTCTGTGTGCATGTGGGCATATAATTATTTGTCTTTCTTTATGCATATGTGGTTTTTTCCACCCAAAGGGAATGCTACTAACTCTAATAGGATAATATTTTTAAAAAGTTTGAGAATGTTTTCCTTCCCTGTCTTAGAGCTAGGAGCATATTATCCTCATAGAGAAACTGCTTTGCCAATATCGTGCCTGAAGAGTAGAGTGGCAATAGGGGAAAAACAGGTGAGTAAAACCCCTCATAATTTAGGTATGATTAACATCTAAAATAAAGTTAATTAGAAAAGTGTGGGTGGGCATCATCTAATCAGTTAAGAGCTTTAAGAGCAAAACCTGAGATTTCCGGCTTCCCTGGTGGCGCAGTGGTCGAGTCTGCCTGCCGACGCAGGGGACGTGGGTTCCCACATGCCGCGGAGCGGCTGGGCCCATGAGCCATGGCCGCTGAGCCTGCGCGTCCAGAGCCTGTGCTCCGCAACGGGAGAGGCCACAACAGTGAGAGGCCCGCCACAAAAAAACCCAAAAAAACCTGAGATTTCCTAGAAAAGAAGGAATTTGACCTTAGGGCTGCAGAATCAAATCCTGCCTTCCAACTTGCCCTACAAATTTCAGGTTGCCAATCCCAACAATTACATGATCCAATTCCTTAAAATAAATCTAACTATCTATTATCTATCTATCAACCTACCTACCTACTATTGTTACTATTTCTCTGGAGAATCCTGACTGATACAACTTCTCACTGCATGATACCCGGAGGTACATAATATCAACATGACTTATGACTGGTGATGTTAACCTTGATCACTTGGTTTAGCTGGTGTCTTCCAGGCTCCTCTGGTGTAAAGTTTTTATTTTTCCCTCATGACACTCAACATTTTGCAAAGCAGTTGTTAATTCCAGTCCATACCCAAGAAGACTGGAACTAAGTTCTACCTCCTGGAGAGGAACTGTAAACACGTATTACATGGAATTCTTCAGAAAGAAGTATTTGTTCCTTCTTCCCATTTATTTATTCAGTTAACCATTTATTTATATCAATATGAATGCATGTATACTTATTTTATATTTGGGGTTGTGATAAGATATTCTCATTTATTTATTGCTCAAATCTTTCCAGCTGTGGCTACTGGGAGTTGTTTTAATTGGTTCCTGTTTCCACCCCTCCCCTCCCCTTCCCTTCCTTTGCAACTTCCTTTCTGGCACTACAAGAGCTCCCTAATCTTCTTGTATTTTTCCAGCCTTAGGCTAGAATCAGTCATTTTCCTAAAGGACCTTGGCTACACTTAATGGATAATTGTGTCTGGAAACCAAGAGCTGAGTGCTGGGTGTGCTCATCGCTACTGAGGTGCCATTGTTTGTAGCCTCTCTCAGTGGACAAAACTAAGAAATACATGTGTGTACACAAAGCCATACACATGTACACGTCTAAAGTGTACCCCATGCTAATCCAGCACCACAGGGCTCATTGTAGACCTCCTCTCTCAATTATTTTTAACTTTTTTATCTGACAGTAAGAAACCTGGCTACTATCATCTGTAATCTATTTACTTATTTGGTTTTCCCTAGAATACATGTAAAGTAGTTTCAGAATTGCTAACCCATACTTGTGGGAAATCAATTTAATAATTAATGTACACTGTTTATATATGGTTCCCTTGCCAGTAGCCTTACAATTTTCATTGAAAACAGTTTCTAAAGTTACTTAGGTTAGTTGCTTTTTTCCCCCTCACCCCCTTCACTGAAGTCATATCATATAGTTGTAATATATTTATATTTACATGTCACCACCATCTGTATTCCATGCTAGGATCCCTTGACAAATTGGTTGATACTTTAAATTTGCATACAGTAAAGTCCACTCTCTATGGGTTTTGACAAATGCATATAGTCATATACCCAGTAATCCAGTTTCATACAGGATGGTTCCATAACCCTAAAAATTCTCCTTTGTAATCAACCTATTATCAACCCATTCTTTCTCCACCAAGCCCTCTGATGGTTTAGAAGAAGTTATTAATTTCAGTTTCTTCGATTAAGGGTGAGGACAACACTCTGTAATTCTGACCCTCTTCAAATTGATTCCAGAAGTCTGGCCAGTTGATTGCTGATAAAGGTTTTAAGGCAATTCAATAGGAAATTATATTATTTTCAACAAATTATGCTGGAACAACTAGATATCATATATTCTTTAAAAGTGACCATTATTTCACACCATTCTCAAATGTTAACTCAAAACGGATTATAGATCTAAATGTTTAATGAGAAACTGTAAAATTCTTAGAATAAAATCATTAAAAATTTGATGTAGGCAAAGTTTTCCCAGAACAGAAATAATATAAACCATAATATATATCTATGGATCTATATAGATAGAAAAGTATACATATCTGTAAATTTGACTTCATGAACATGAGATCCATTGCTTTCTTAAAGACATTACCATGAAAATGAAAAAGCAAGCCAGAGATTAGGAGAAAGTATTTATAAGACATGTATCAGATCAAGAATGTGCATACAGCATATATAAAGATGTCTTATAATTCAATAATAAGACCACAAACCATGGTATTAAACCATTAGCAATACCTCAGATACTTCACAAAATAAGATATGTAATAAACACATGAAAAAATGCACAGTATTATTACTTATGAGACAAATTACGGATTAAAATCTCAATGAGATAGCACCACAAACAGATTAGAGTTGCTAAAATTAATTTTAAAAACTCCTACCATGCTTTTTGTTGTCAAGGATGTGGACTACCTTGAACTCTCATATACCGCTGGTGGAAATATAAGCGGTACAGCCACATTGGAAAATACTTGGTAGCTATTGCACTTATAAAGTTAGACATACACATACTATCACTCTATGGTACTAACCCAAAATAAGTAGAATTTATGTGTACAAAGATGTGTACATCAAAGTTCCTAACACCTTTATTTCCAGTAGTCCAAAACTGGAAACAGGATGTCTATCATCAGATGAATAAATGAACTGTGGTATATTTATACCAAATAAAAAAATGGGTGCCACAAACTACTGACAAATATGAATGCATCTCAAAATTGTTATTCTAATTGAAAGAAGTCAGAAAAAATATATATATATGAGTAGAAAGAAGCTTTTGAGGGTGATAAATGTTTGCTATCTTGATTGTGGTGATTTTATATAGTATACACATACATACCAACACAACTGTACAATTTTCTATAGTTCTAATATAGTTTATCAAAACTTACCAAGTGGAATGCGTACTGAAGGATGTAGCTGGACCCTCCTCCAAATCCCAGCATTCTCTTCGGGCCTGCACCAAGATGGCGGCGCCCACATTGCAGTCCTTTATCTCAGGCAGGTAGTTCGGTGCCCCAGGCCCTTCAGGAGTCTTTCCCTTGCGGCTGCGTGAGGCCCACTCTGGTGCCCAGGGGTGGCTGGCGGTGTAGGAGGCTCGGGGTCTGTTTTAGAAGTTCCTCCCCTAGAGGAGGGCAAAGCTAGAGCTCCCTGCGCTCTTCCACCATGGAAGGCGGGCCACCCGAGCAGCCGGAAGCTAGGCGCGCGCCAGGCGCCGACTGCGGAGCGCGTGGGAAGCAACGAGCGCCCCGCATCGAAGGCTCCAAGCCCGTCTGCTCCTCACCGGCAGCTCTTCGCTGACGGGCGGACCTGCAGCAGCTTCCCAGAGCGGCTCAGCTCAGCCCTGGGGCGGCCCCGAGCAACTGGGTGTGGGGGCGGGGTGCGGAGGCTGACGCTTGCGCAAGAGCGTCCGGGTCCGGATGCGGGGCGAGAACCGCGAGACCAGGAGCTTGGACGAGGTTTTACACCAGGTGCTGTAGGCCTAAGACCTCTGCTACCTGTTCGAGCCCAGCTGGGTGCATCTGGTCAGCTGGGCAATATCATGTCCTGGTACGACTTCATCAACAAGTTGACTGGAGAAGACGGGTCTGGAATCACTGTTCCCCTAATTACAAGTACACCCGGATCCAAACTGGGAAGTCTGCTGGCAGTGCTCTTTGGCTGAACAGTTAAGACACCTCGTTTTGAATTGTATCAGTTCTTGGTCAGGAAGCAAGATGATTGCGTAGGAAGGTAAAAGCTCCTCACTTTTCTGCCCCTTGCACAGATTGACCACATAGTGCAGCTTCGGGTTAAAGAGCCAGGAAATTGGCGTCCTCAGAAACGACTTGCTGCGAAAGTAGCAAAGCTTGTTCATGGGCAAGAGGGGCTGGGTTCTGCTAAAAAATGTACACAAGCCCTTTGTTATAGTAGCACAAATGCACTGGAGGTCACGTCTGATCAAGAGTCGTTTAAAGAAACTTCATTTTCCGGATTAGTTCTTAACCTTGGGACAAGTGTCTTGGATACATGCTGCAAAGCAAATGCCATTCCAGGTGGTCCCCGAGGGTATTGGATTGCAGAAGGTGGAGTCGGTATTAATCACAGACAAGTAACAAATCCTGAGAGTGTTTTAGTTGTTGGACCACATGTTCTTAAGAATGGACTTTTCATTCTTAATGATGGAAAAGGGATCTTTACACCATAAATGGCTTCAGCTCTGATGAAAATTCCTGTGGTTCAAACAGCCATCATTCATTCTCGAGATGTAAGAAAGAACTTATGCCTCTGCTTATGCAAATCAAGACAACAGAGACTGGAGTATACTCTCGGCTTCACACTGTAAGTAATTTCATTATCTATGTAGGCTGGTTAATAAGTTGTTTATGTGATGATGGAGTATTTTATTTCCTGATCTGTAAACATCGACTACCATAGAAAACCATAATTTCCTGGGTTAATCTTTTTTCTTTTAAGTTATACTTCATGAAAATATTAAATGCTGTGTTTCCTCTCCTACCCTTCTTGCTCTATTTTTTGGAGTTGAGGAGAAGCAATGAAAAAGAGGTAGTTTAAGGGATTGTGGATACTTTTTATCAGGTTTGTATCTCACTGGTCTTAGGAGTGTTTTATTGTTGTTCTAAAATCAGCAGTGCCTCTAGTGTCCACTTTAGGAATGCAAAATCTAGTATTTGGAAACATACATTTCTGATTTTTTCATTATTTAGGAAGTAAGTATAGTTCTTAAAAAGAAGAAAAGTATCGGATGAAACCATAGTTGTCATTAGAAATTACAGTAGAAATCATTTCTTTTCAGAGAAAAGAACAAAAATCAGTACTTGACTTTTCAGAAGTTTGTAATTCAGTTTTGCAGTCCCTAGCCTGTTTCAGTATAGTTAAATTTATTCATCGCCTTAAAAAATGGAAAGTATCCAGTGGAAATTACTGAACTACAAAATCCATCTGATGAAATTAACAGCAACTTGGACACAAGTTAAAGATTCCAAGAATTTGAAGGCAAAATGATATGTTATTCAAACGGAATAATAAAAGAAAAAAAAACAAACAAAAAGACAGTAGTCTCAGTTTCGGCGCAGTATCAAGCTAGTTAATGTATATGTAATTGGAGTTTCAAAAGGAGAGGGAAAAACAAACAATTCAGGGATCAGAGGAAAACAAACAAAATTTACTTGTTTCAGTTGTTAAGTATTACAAAGAGAGAACTTTAGTATCAAAGTTAGTAAGTCTAAGTAGTAAGTGTAATAAGTATTAGAACTAATGTATTGCCTGCCTAGAGTGCTTTACCACCACACCTAATTCATCTTCATATGCATCTCCAGTGTAACTACCCCCAATGGTTTTCTGACCTGCACTTCTCTCATAGACATTAATGCCTAGTCATTCCTTTGCATTGCTTAATTTTACAGTATTATACTTGTATCATTGCACACTTAACAATTTAGTAAAAGTTTTATTTACATGTTTGTCTCTGCCACTATAAAACTAACTGGGACAATGTCTTATTTAAGTTTATTTATCTAGTATCTAGTACTGTGAGCACATGGTCACTCTTCAGTGATTATTCATCAAGTAAAAGAAAGAATATAAGAAGATTCAAAATGGTAAAACACAAAGAAGGAAAATATCTAGAACTTATTACTATAAACCCTAAATGGGTATGAGAAATTACTCTGTAAAGGAAAAACAGGGCAAATTATTATGTACATTTTATAAATTTTTCCTGTGTTCCCTTAAAATTGATTTAGGGTATCATGGAAAACAGTCCACATCTTGAGCTGGTAGAGAGCATGGCTTGAGCATCAGAACAAATGAGTTGCTTAGTGTTTGTGTCTAAACACGTCTTTCATTGCAGTTTATCTTCCTTTTCTTGTCTGTTAAGAAGTTAAATTGGTTAGCATTGGTCTTTCATCTGTTCTAGTAACTTTAATCTATTTTGGGGTTAAACTGTTTTGTCTTCTTATTTTAAAATAATTTAAAAGCAATTGTCTCTAGCATGCAATGGGAGAGCTGCCTCACACGGGTGTCTGGCTGACCTGCAGAGGATGTAGTAGGTCTCCTTAGAGGCGTCTCCATCTAGGACAGGGACGTCTCATGAATGTGAAGTGATCTTCTGAGAGTTTCATTTTGAGGGAGAGGGACATGGTTTAAATGCCCTTTTTCGTTTTTTAGGGAATTTCCATATCACATGCTTATAAAAGTTTCATTACAAAATGTGAGACTGGGATTTTCTGGGTAGCATCCCATCTCTTGCTTCCTGTTTTAGGTAAATCACTACCTCATACTTGGACCATAGATGAGTATCATGCATGACTCATACAGTTAAAAAAAGAGGGGGCATAAAATGGCCTATTGGTAGGGATGCTAAGTATCAGGTGGAGTGGACTACATGTCGTTTAATGTTCTTCCATTTCTAGGACTGTATGATGCTTAGGAGTCAGTAATCTCAATGAAACAATGGACAATGCCATTAAATAATAATGCTGATGCAACGATAATTTTTAGAGAGTACTACTATCTAACACGTAGTGGCTAGAATTTTTTAAATTCTTTTAAACTCTAGCAAAATGTATGCTTATAACACATTTGTTTTCCCTCAGCATCATGCTTGTGGCATATATGTTTACTCTCCAGAGTTTCTGTGGAGACGTGGCACTATGGTTTATTTTTGCTTCGTCTCTGTACTTATGTTTTCTCTCTTAGTAATTTTAGTTCTCCCAGTGAAAAAATTTATTCATGTTCTTCAAAAGTATAATCCTTGGACTTGGAGCAGTTGTCTCCTTTCTTGCCGTTATCTATCTAAGGACACTAAATACATGTCACCTTTCTTATTACGTGGACATTGCACGGGAGGATATAATTTATTAAATATTAAAGATCTTCAGGTATTTCTTCACGTTGTATTGCTTAGAATCGTAAAATCTAAAAGCTGGAATGATTTATCGAATGTTCTCATTTTATGTATTAGGGAACTGAGAGGGAGAGAATTGAAATAACTCATGCTAGATCTTAACGCCAGTTTGCAGCAGCCCCAGGAGTAGCTCATTCCCTCTTCACGTCTCTTTTGCCATCTCAGATAAGTTTGGTTTTTCCTCGTAGCCTTTTGGATCAGAGAAGACACTGTCTCTGTTCCCCCATTCACAGAATTGTTTGGATGAATAGGAAACTTTCTTGGCCATGGGTGAACTCAGGCTTCTCTCTTTGTCGCTGAGAAATCTGCCTTTGCAAACTGTGAATCACTGTGCAGCAGCTGCTTCCACAAAGAACACCTGGCTGGGATGTCTGTGCTTTGGTACCTTCTCCCCTCCTCCTACAGTTGTAGTTAAAGTAACAGGTTTTGACTTTTAAAGGTCACCCGTGGTTCTATACAGTAGCATCTTCCTCTTGGAGAGAAGTCCCTTTTTGGATTGCCTGTGTTTTAACAACATGTAAACACCTATTTTTATGCTCTCTTTTGTCAAGTTGTGGCTAGAATTTAAAACATTACTTACTCTTTCCTATAGTAAGCCCATCACTGTGGGGAAGACATACACAATTCACTTTTATCTCCCATTGGAGGTATACACAGTAGCCAACCGGCAACTGTTACAATCTCACAACTGTGAGTTTCCAAACAACCTTACTATGACATATGTTGTTTTGCTGTTGGACACTGTGCGTTATCATCATCATAATTCTTGTGAAAGAAAAATGCATTAAGTGTAATACGGCCCGAGTAGAATACAAAGTTTCTGCCTCCTGGGAACTTGTGTTTTAATGAATGCTGTTGTTTAACAGAAAACCTATTATGCCACAAGGTGTTCCAACTTTGCTGTGAAATAGGTTGATGAAAATGTTATTTTTTATAATAAATTGAGGAAAATAGAACAAGCAGAGGGACTGAGCAAGTTTCATTGAAAAGTAGAGTGTGTCTCAGTCAGAGTTCAGTGTATGGGTTCCTTTCATGTTTCATTAAGGCAGAGATTAATAAAACGTTATAATTTCTCTAAATGATATTGACAAATATAACAATTTCTTTTTTTTATCATTTATTGCTCTAAATCTATCCATACTCATAATTACTTTTACTAGCACAATGGTGGATACTCAGTAAAGCAATTCATATGTACAGTTAGAGGTTTTTGAAGCAAGGTCGGGGTTTGAATATGTTATTATATGCCTAAAGATACTGCTTAAAGATTGAATGGGTTCTCAAGTTCTGTCCTGCCAATTGGCCTCTCTTCCAATGAAATCGTCAAGGGAACTTTATAAAAGGAACAAGAGTGAGTGAGAATCAACATGTATTTTATTGTCAACTAGGCAGGTACCAAATTCTAGTGAGCAGCTCGAGGCACATGCTTTTAGGTTGGAGGCCTGCATGGGCCACTATTTCCCTTAAGGTTTAATCTCAATTTTGAAAAAGTATAGTCCTCTGGTTGCCTGCACCATCTTGGAACCTGAAGGAATTGCCGGTATACTTAAGTGTTCAAATGGAGAAAAACATAGCCAAAAATATCTTTCTTAGCTTGGTGGACTTGGGTCAGCTTATCTCTCCATTTTCTTTGGGAGCGGAGAGGAAAGAGAACACGGTTTTCTGTATTAAGGCCTTCTTGGGCCTTCTCATCACATAAAGGTAGACAGTACGTAGGTCATGTCTTTGTAGGAGGCCAGTAAATTCAGATGGTTTCTACACTTGGGTATATATGCCCTCAAATAATATTCCACATTCTGAAAAATGAGCTTAATGTTTTCTCCATTTTAAGAAAATACAGGAAAAGAATGTCAAGTGGCAGAAGCTGACGGAGAGATATTTTTCTAGAGTAGAGAGCCTCCCCTTTCCTTCTGCAGAACCAGACTCTGACCACTGTATTAGACTGATGTTCGAAAGAAATACTTTGTTATTACTTCCTTAGAATCATGGTGGTATAGTCAAGTCTTAAATTTTGTGTAGTGTACTTTCCTTATTAATGGGAAGTAGCTTCTGGGGATTTCTAAAATTGCATGCATACTTGAATGTTTCCAACAGTTTCTTTCCACATCTTTCCTTTGCGATTTACTTTCATTTCTTTCAATTCTCTATAACTTCTCCACATCACTAACAAATATCTGGAAGAAGTCAAAATAGAAGTGTTCAAGTCAATACTGCTAACTCTCATGAAAAATACAACTCTCTTCTATTTTACTAATAGAAGAGCCTCTCAGATCTTTACACATATATTGTTTTATCTCAGTTTATACACAAGTCTAACAGTCAAGATTATACAAGATCTCAGACTGTAGGCATTAGGAGGCGCAAAGAAGAGGGGGAGACATACAGGATACTCACTGAGAATAGCAATGAATAGCTTACTAGCCAGAAGATAACCCTATGGAAAGCATATATAGGTACCCTAGAAATCATGGGGTTCAAGTCAGCTCCTATTGGAGTAAACCAACCTGAGGAGCAGTTGACTCCAGATTATCAGAGAGTTTGATACGCTCAATATTGTCTTTAAAAAAATCTGTAAAATATGAAATACAAATAAGTAATTATTTAATTTTACCTCTGTCTTAGAAATCACCTGAATGTAGAACCATATACCAATATTATAAATAAAAATTATTAGTATATTGCAACAAGTGTTTATTTCATGATACAAGGTTTAGTTATTTGTAACAAGTATGACTAACTCTTTATTCATCATCCTAGGTATATGAGAAATTGTGTATGAGAATAGAAAAAGGGGCTTCAGAAGAATAATAATGAAAATAGGGGCCTAAAGTCTAACAAGCCTGTGTTCAAATCCTGACTTTGTTACTAAACTCTCATGCATTTCGGTTGCTTTACCTACTATCATCTTTGCAGGCATTTAATGCTTATTCCCATCATTTAGAGTTACTTTGATCATTAAGTGATAATTACTAGAGGCTATTTGGGCTGCCCACTGAGTAATCTCGAGTAGGGGAATAATGGATATAGCTTTTTCAGTTTATCTCTAACTCAGTAATACAGGCCTTCAGAAGTAAGCACTTAGAACCAGTCTCCTAAAAATAAACTTACTTATTAGAGTGGTGTGAATAAATGTGGGACATTGAGAAACTAACTGTTCTTCCTCTAGCGCCCTCTACTGTTGAACCTATAGCAGGCAGCATAATCTCATGGTGCTGGCACTGTCCACGATAGAGGTGGCTGAGGATAGGTGCAAACTGGGTGATTTCTCTTTGATAAGTGGCTTGAAAAATGCTTTTTTCCCAAATTCAGTCACTTATCTCAGGAAAGAGTCAGGATGCACCACAAGCCATCATCCAAGCAGACAGTATGTGCACCAGGGCAGTCCTACATCATGACTAAGATCCAGTTCTCTTAGCTCTTTTCCACTAAGTGTGTAGGCTATACTTCAAAACAAACCACGGTTGTTCCATCACAAATAATGTCTCTGAGGAAGGGTCATTGAAAACCAAAGCATTTTCTCCATTCAGCTGCTTTACTTTGCTTAATGCAACAATATTAGAAACACCAGGAATTAAAACATTACTGCTATTAGTTGATTTTTAACAGTGCAGGGTTGTCAGTGTTCATTTCGTCTGTTTGTTTTTGTAACTCAGAGTTCTTGCCTTCTATAAACACTTTGTACTTGTTCTTGCTTTTTTTCATATATGTTAAAGTGTTAAAATAACAGATACTTTTCCAAATTTGCCAAAGTTCAGTTATAAATATTAGATCATTTCTGTTTGACTATTAATTAATACTGTCCTGGTTTCTTGCTGCATCATCAAGATGGGCTACAGAATTTATTGTGAGTACAATTGGACCCATTACATAATTTTGCTTTTTGTCTTAAAGGCCCAGTTTTAAAAATAGAATCAGAGAATTTCAGTCCCATATTAATGTATTGTTTTAAATCCTGGATGTGTTTACAGAATAGTTAACACTCACAAATAACTGTGTCAATAACTTTTGGTCAAACACTGCTGTCAAAGTGACAGTTTTTCATTTGCAAAGTTAAGATGTCCCATTCTTAAACAAACACCTTTATCTCAATAGTGGGACAATGAGAACTGATAAATTCAATCATGCGGTATCCTGGTTGCTGAATATCGAAGTCAAAAAGCTAATTAAGTCATCTGAGGACACGTGTGTGGAAGCAAGGGGAAAACAGTCTCTAGGATAAGCACATAGCAAATTGCAGAAAACTTCCAGCTTCAGAGAAGTGCCAACATGCGCATTAAGATAAGTGCTGTTAAAATATTAAGCATCAATTTGTACCAACCTTGCGTTTCTTAAATCTATAGGGACACCACAGTGAAGGAAGGGAATGTATGAACCTCAGGAACAAGAGATTCTCAGTATTACTCTTTTCACTGTCAATTTTGATAATGCATATCATTGTAGAAAAGTCAGAATTAAAAAAAGAAAAAAGAAAGAAAAGACTATCTCTATACTTCTACAATCCAGAGATAGATATCCTTTGTTAACATTTTGGCAAACATTGCTACTTAAGTGCTTATTTTTCATATATCCATTTATATTTTAAAATTTGACATCTTTAGGAATATTTAAGTACATCATAATCTTTTACTTTATATTACTCTGTCTTTGCAAACATCATTAAATCTTTTTTTTAATTTCTTGAAAACTGTAATTTTACTATATTTGGGTAGTTAATTTGGTCCACTGGTTTGCTATTACAAACTTGAGAATCCCTATGCACACATTTATACACATAGTATTTCTAGAATTAGAATTAATGGGTCAAAGAATATTTCAGGTTTTTAGCACATATTGACTTTTTCTCTGGATAGCTTGTGTGCATTTATGTTTCTGCTGGACAGAAATGCTTTACCACTTATTTACCTTCACTGGGTCTTATTAACATTTCTCTCAGACATTTTTTTTAAATCTTAGAGTTGCATTTTATGATTCTTATTTTTTTTAAACTTGTTAAGATGTGGTTTTGGCCCAGTATGTGGTCTATCTTAGTGAATGTTCCAAAATACGAATACTGGTCGCACTCCCATCAGCATTGTACAAGAGTGTTGTTTCATACCCTCACCAACTGTAGGTTTTAGTTTAACTTGTTCTGGTGTATGTGTAAAGGAATATTACTGTGGTCTTAATTTGTATGCCTGCCTTAGGTTGAGTTTCTTTTTGAAAGCAGAACCTAAAAAAATAACTTATATGCAGGATGCAATTCAAGGAAGTAAGAATGAAGGATCTTTGGGAGTGATTGAAAAATGAAAACCCAGTGTAAGTGTGTGTTACAAAATCACCTTTGTGGGAAGCTAGGGCTTGTCCAGGACCTTCTGAAGAGTGTACAGAATGCCACTCAGTATTGTCTGCTCAACTAGGAGGACAATTATTTATTGACTCTAGTCCTCCTTTGGTAGAGGGTTACCCCAGCCTCTTTGTACTTCTGTACTTGCTCAGCAGGCTTTTATTAGCATTCTTGATATTGGAGAAGCCCTGGAGCAGATAGAAATACATGACACACTCTTAAGGCAAGATGCTGTCTGAGCAAGGCTGAAAGACATGGATGAAATTAGTGTTAAATTAGAAGAGATATAGGCAGGAGCACAATGCCCTCTATTGCAATTTCAGTGATAACTAATGGAGTAAAGCAAGTGTTGTGTTTATTGAACATTTGGACTTGCCTTCTAAAAAATGATACATAAAGCTTCTTGCATGTTGTTTTATGATATTTCTGTGTAGTTTACTTTTAATTTGTAGAAATGTTTTATAAATTGCAGTTATAAGTGCTTTATCACTTACATGTATTGCAAACATTGTCTCCTCCTTTCACCTTGCCTTTCTACTTTCTTAACGTGAGTTTTCTGAACAGAAGATCCTATTTTAATGTAGTCCAATCTATCAAGCTTTGTATTTGTAGTTAGTTATTTTCATGTCCCACTTAAGGAATCTTTTCCTGTCAAAAATTTATGGAAATATATTATTAATAGAAGGCTTTTTCTTGTCTTTCATGATTAGCTCTACAATCCTATCCTCCTGTATTGATTTTTGTGTATGATATATTACATCATAGATTAATACACATAATACATATATTACATGTGTAATACATATATATATATATTCTGCTCAAACTCCTCTTTTCTCCTTCTACGGGGCTCTCTTCTCTATCCCTATCCCCATATAAGGGGAAACCTTGAAATTAGTAACTTTCTTACAAGACCCAGATTTCCTTGCCACAATTGTTTGGACCAGTTACGGAGGCTTTTTCTAAATTATCGATTTTTTTTTCTGGTAGTGGATGCTGTAAAATGAAAAGATTGGGTTCTACCAGTGGCTGTGTTTTCCTCTGTGTTTAAGAGGTAATGAGTAGATGGGCTTCCCTGGTGGTGCAGGTGGTTAAGAATCTACCTGCCAAGGCAGGGTACATGAGTTCAAGCCCTGGTCTGGGAAGATCCCACATGCCACGGAACAACTAAGCCTGTGTGCCACAACTACTGAGCCTGCGCTCTAGAGCCCGCGAGACACAACTACTGAGCCCACGTGCTGCTGCCACTGAAGCCCACGTGCCTAGAGCCCGTGCTCTGCAGCAAGAGAAGCCACCGCATTGAGAAGCCCACGCACCACAATGAAGGGTAGCCCCCGCTGGGCGCAACTAGAGAAAGCCCACGTGCAGCAATGAAGGCCCAACGCAGCCAAAAATAAATAAATAAATATTTTAAAAATCTATCCTTAAAAAAAAAAAAAAGAGATAATGAGGAGAGAATTGAGGGGGCGGTGGAAGAAGGGAGAGAAAGAGAGAACTGAAAATCTTCTAGTCCTTAGTTTCTCATACTTCCAAGGCAACCATCCTGCCTTTCTTCACATTTCATTTCTCAGTTTGGTTAATCAGTGAATCCTGCTTTGCGCCTAAGCTGGAGTTAGATTTCTGTCACTTAGAAGACCAAAATCTGTGTTTATTTTTTTACAGACTAGATTACTAGAAGTACTAGAAGTAAACACACTGCTCATAACACATTCACATTTAAAATTTATAAGCCAGTGTCCTTCCAGAGTGGCTTTCATAATCTGATTTCAATCGTGTTGAGTAAACTTTTTCCCTCATACCATTTACTATTTTTTTTTTGAATTTTAGAATTGTATTTATTTTTTTATACAGCAGGTTCTAATTAGTTATCCATTTTATACATATTAGTATATACATGTGAATCCCAATTTCCCAATTCATCACACCACCACCACCCCTGCTGCCACTTGACCCCCTTGGTGTCCATACATTTGTTCTCTACAACTGTGTCTCTATTTCTGCCCTGCAAACCAGTTCATCTGTACCAATTTTCCAGGTTTCACATATATGTGTTAATATACGATATTAGTTTTTCTCTTTCTGACTTACTTGGCTCTGTATGACAGTCTCTAGATCCATCCACGTCTCTACAAATGACCCAATTTCGTTCCTTTTTATGACTGAGTAATATTCCATTGTATATATATGTACCACATCTTCTTTATCCATTCATCTGTCGATGGGCATTTAGGTTGCTTCCATGACCTGGCTATTGGAAATAGTGCTACAATGAACATTGGGGTGCATGTGTATTTTTGAATTATGGTTTTCTCTGGGTACATGCCCAATAGTGGGATTGCTGGGTCATATGGTAATTCTATTTTTAGTTTTTTAAGGAATCTCCATACTGTTCTCCATGGTAGCTGTATCAATTTACATTCCCACCAACAGTGCAAGAGGGTTCCCTTTTCTCCACACCCTCTCCAGCATTTGTTGTTTCTAGATTTTCTGATGATGCCCATTCTAACTGGTGTGAGGTGACACCTCATTGTAGTTTTGATTTGCATTTCTCTAATAATTAGTGACGTTGAGCAGCTCTTCATGTGCTTCTTGGCCATCTGTAAGTCTTCTTTGGAGAAATGTCTATTTAGGTCTTCCGCCCATTTTTGGATTGGGTTGTTTGTTTTTTTAATATTGAGCTGCATGAGCTGTTTATATATTTTGGAGATTAATCCTTTGTCCGTGATTCATTTGCAAATATTTTCTCCCATTCTGAGGGTTGTCTTTTTGTCTTGTTTATGGTTTCCTTTGGTGTGCAAAAGCTTTGAAGTTTCATTAGGTTCCATTTGTTTATTTTTGTTTTTATTTCCATTACTCTAGGAGGTGGATCAAAAAAGATCTTGTTGTGGTTTATGTCAAAGGGTGTTCTTCCTATGATTTCCTCTAAGAGTTTTATAGTGTCTGGTCTTACATTTAGGTCTCTAATCCATTTTGAGTTTATTTTTGTGCATGGTGTTAGGGAGTGTTCTAATTTCATTCTTTTACATGTAGCTGTCCAGTTTTCTCAGCACCACTTATTGAAGAGACTGTCTTTTCTCCATTGTATATCCTTGCCTCCTTTGTCATACATTAGTTGACCATAGGTGTGTGCGTTTATCTCTGAGCTTTCTATCCTCTTCCATTTATCTATATTTCTCTTTTTGTGCCAGTACCATATTGCCTTGATTACTGTAGCTTTGTAATATAGTCTGAAGTCAGGGAGTCTGATTCCTCCAGCTCTGTTTTTTCCCTCAAGACTGCATTGGCTCTTCAGGGTCATTCCCTTGTATGTTATTTGTCATTTTTCCCTTGTTGCTTTCAGTAATTTTTCTTTATCTTTAATTTTTGTCAGTTTGATTACTACGTGTCTCAGAGTGTTTCTCCTTGGGTTTATCCTGCCTGAGACTCTCTGCACTTCCTGGACTTGGGTGGCTCTTTCCTTTCCCATGTTAGGGAAGTTTTTTCCTATAATCTTTTTAGATATTTTCTCGGTTCATTTCCCTCTCTCTTCTCCTGCTGGGACCCCTATAATGTGTATGTTTTTGCATTTAATGTTGTCCCAGAGGTCTCTTAGGCTGTCTTCATTTCTTTTCATTCTTTTTTCTTTATTCTCTTCCATGGCAGTGAATTCCACCTTTCTGTCTTCCATGTCACTTTTCCATTCTTCTGCCTCAGTTATTATGCTATTGATTCCTTCTAGTGTATTTTCCATTTCAGCTATTGTATTGTTCATCTGTTTCTTTGTTCTTTAATTCTTCTAGGTGTTTGTTCTTTAATTCTTCTAGGTCTTTGTTAAATATTTCATGCACCTTCTCGATCTTTGCCTCCATTCTTTTTCTGAGGTCCTCGATCATCTTCACTATCATTATTCTGAATTCTTTTTCTGGAAAGTTTCCTATCTCCACTTCATTTAGTTGTTTTTCTGGGATTTTATTTTGTTCCTTCATCTGGTACATAGCCCTCTGCCTTTTCATCTTGTCTGTCTTTCTGTGAATGTGTTTTTTGTTCCACAGGCTGCAGGTTGTAGTTCTTCTTGCTTCTGCTGTCTGCCCTCTGGTGGATGAAGCTGTCTAAGAGGCTTGTGCAAGTTTCCTGATGGGAGGGACTGGTGGTGGGTAGAGCTGGGTGTTGCTTTGGTGGGCAGAACTCAGTAAAACTTTAATCTGCTTGTCTGCTGATGGGTGGGGCTGGGTTCCCTCCCTGTTGGTTGTTTGGCCTGAGACGACCCAACACTTGAGACTTCCTGGCTCTTTGGTGGGGGCTAATGGTGGACTCTGGGAGGGCTCACGCCAAGGAGTACTTCCCAGAACTTCTGCTGCCAGTGTCCTTGTCCTCACATTGAATGACAGCCATCCCCTCCTCTGCAGGAGACCCTCCAACACTAGCAGGTAGGTCTGGTTCAGTCTCCTGTGGGGTCACTGCTCCTTCCCCTGGGTCCTGATGTGCAGACCACTTTGTGTGTGCCCTCCAACAGTGGAGTCTCTGTTTCCTCCAGTCCTGTCGGAGTCCTGCAGTCAAATCCCACTAGCCTTCAAAGTCTTATTCTTTGGGAATTCCTCCTCCTGTTGCTGGACCCCCAGGTTGGAGAGCCTGACTTGGGGCTCAGAACCTTTACTCCAGTGGGTGGGCTTCTGTGGTATAAGTGTTCTCCAGTTTGTGAGTCACCCACCTAGCCGTTATGGGGTTTGATTTTATTGTGATTGCGCCCCTCCTACCATCTCATTGTGGCTTCTCCTTTGTCTTTGGATGTGGGGTATCTTTTTTGGTGAGTTCCAGTGTCTTCCTGTTGATGATTGTTCAGCAGTTTGTTGTGATACTGGTGCTCCCACAAAAGGGATTGCCTCATACCATTTTCAAGCACACATATTATTAGCTTTTTTCTCTTTTATTTTTTCTAAAACTATTAGTCCCCCTAATCTCTGTGATTATTGCAACTTTAGCCATTGGTTCAATAAAGGTAGGAAGAAGCAGATGAGTCTTGGAGAAAAAGACAAACCAGTGCCCAGAATTCAAGAATTGCAAGATTAAGGAAGGTCTTTTTGTTTCACAATTGTTTTAATTTTCTTTTCTGACTTAAACACTGGAGTTTGAACGTCTTGGGCCTAAAAATGAATAGAGGAGAATGATTAGAACTGGCTGGGGTTGACTAGTATAACTGTGCTGGTATTCAGTGCCCCTGGCAGCATAACTGGAGAAGTACAGGGGCCATTGTACTCCCTTATGGTTACTAAAGCACAGCTACTTTTTAAAAGTTTAAGTACTACTTAATTTTGAAATTTTACAATATTTATTTCATATAGAGATTTTAAAATAACTCCTCTCTCCCATCTGATATATCTTCTCTCTGCTCAAGACCATAATTTTGGGAGAACCTAATATATGTTTTACATGTCTAATTTAATAAACAAACAGATTTCAGAGGAATGGGTTGGCCTCATGATAGGCCCTGCTAACAAAAACTTCTACAACAATAGCAAGCATTAATTGAATACCTACATGTTTAAATGGACCACACAATTTATATTTGATAATTATAGTACTTTTTACAATAGCACTAGGAAGTAAGTACTGTTAATTTATTCCCCTTTTACAAAAGTCTTTTTTTTTTTTTTTTTTTTTTTCAGAATTCTAGACTAACTCCATAGAGATAGGTATTAACTTTTCAACAACAGATAGGGAATCAGAGGAAGTTGTATTCTTGTTTGAGGATGGAAGAATGAAGTTGTAAGTGCCCAAATGAGATATAAGGATGCCAACTCTCTTATGACCCTGGAAATGTCATAGAAGGTAGGAATACTAAGGATAAAATATCTTAGGGTAGAGAATCGGTCTGGGCAAGTGTCTTAGTGCAGAGGAGAGACATCTGATAAATGAGGTAGAAAAGGGAAATTATTTCTCACGAATGTGATATTCAGTGGTAGATAATCCTGAGTTGAGAACTATACATCTTCTAATTAGTTGAGAATTTTTGCACAAGTTGGTTTTCTTTGCTCCTAAATTGACTCATCTTTAAAATGAAGAAGGTAAAACATACTGATTTAACTTAATGGGAGAAAACATAAAAATATACACATATAATTTAGTCATTTATAAATACAAAGCAATGTGGAGCTAACAAAATTATGTTCAGTAGTTAATTAGAAGATGTTTCCTGATTTGGTATTCTGGAGCTATGGATAATTAACAATTTCTGACAAGTGGTTCATCTAAACAATATGATTCAATGGCTGTTAACTGAATTATGTCTACATATTTGTTACTTCCTTTTGTTTGTCTGTATCAATTTAAGTTCACAATAATACATACTTTACATTAAAACTGCTTACTACCCTATGTCTGCTGGTTAAAAGTTTAAGTCAGGTTGAATGCAATTCAATTAATGTTTTTTATCTGGCTGCTGTTTGTTTGCTTGTAGACATTTTTGCTAATGTTTGTAATGAAATTGGATACTGCCCATAGGTTTTAGGTATGGTGATAGCAGTCAGAACGCCTGGGCCCCCAGGTTGATTTCTTTCAATTAATGATATCTCACCGAGGCATACACTTGGGGGTATGGCAAAAAATTAGAGTGATACAAAAACAAAAACAAAACAAAAAAGGATGCAGCTTCCGGCTTCCAACAAACAGTATTTCGTACATACCCTGCCTTTGTTTTGGAAATCTGAGAGGGAGTGCCGAAGTTTGAGAGTTTATCTTTGAGATCTGAAGACTCAGGATGGTTTTTGTTATGGAGTGGGAGATGTTCTACACAGTTTTTAAGATTCTCCAAAATTCTGGAATCAGGTGGGGGGGCAGTTTATCAGCTTTTTATCATTTATCAAGAGTGAAACAATCACTATGTACATTTTTTATCCCACTTGAAATATTGAGTCAGTGTCAGTAGAGGAAAAAACCCAGAAATGACTTGGTCTTTTTATTTCTTCAGAATGAATCTTTGGGTATGCACAATAAATTGTTTCATAGCATAATTCACTGGGGGCCCTTGAGTTTTAGTTTGTATTAATATTCATAGCTTTTTGCGGCAGCCATAGGCCATGAGTCTTAGGCTTGACATGATGAGTCTACAGGGAGAAGGATGCAGTTTGTGTTACAGATGCCCTTAAGAGAGTTCCCAGCTGTATACTCTGCTTTGAAAATGGATGCAAAATTAAACTTACCATAATGACTTCTGGTGGAGTTAGTGAGAATGTCTGCAGCTGCACAGGTGCTACAGATAAAATGACTTATTTAAACACTCAGATTTCTGCAAAGATGGAGAATTACGAAAATGAATATGAAAGTTTGTCTACTCTATCATTTTTAATCCTTTCAATGAGTATATAAACTTCTGAAAAAGAAAAAGAAATCCTCACCTGAAGCCAGAATAAATGAGGGGAATGAATGCTTTTCCAAAATTCTTAAATTCTCAAAGGAAGTTTTAGAGTCTTCCAAAGAGATTAGTTGCTACTTAGAGAAATGTAACTTAGGAGACTCTTTACACAAAAGGTATTATTTTAGGTTTAGAGAAAGACAACTCCATTGTTCTACCCAACAGTGGGATTGATAGATGTTGTGGCATGGATAGAGTCTACAGATACTGCTTCAGAAGGCTCCTCTATTGGAGCTGCATGCAGCTGTAATAGGGTTGAAAATGACATTGCTCCTGTCAAGATCTTGGTCTTATCATAGTAGGGCCTCTTCCATAATAGTCACTCTAGCAGTGATAGAAACAATCCTAGGGAGTATTCTTCTGAAGAATTTCAATGGAATAAGGAATAGAAAATCAAAAGCACTGTTTAGTGTTACCTTGATCTTTGCTTCAGAGTCCTGGAAATGACTCCAATAATGGTGGAAACTTCAGCTTGGGAAGGGAGGAAGAGTGCAACATTGAAGAACTATATTCGTTACAAATGTTTTACAGTTTCAGACCTAAGGTGCCACATTACTCTCAATTCATGTGAGATTATGAAACCACTATAGCACCCTACCGTCTAACCATGTAATTAACAGTTTCTCTATTTTTAAGCCCATACAACTTTTCTCCTGGGCTGCGAAGGTTGTTTGGTTCCATTACCAATACCAAATCCAGCATCAACAGGTGGATATCCAGAGGCAGGACCCAGAGCAGCCTTCCTAAAAGCTGATTCTCCAAGGCTCTGCAAAACAGAGCTCTAAACTAGAAAACTAGAGCAGTATCCTATGTGCTTAATTTCAAATAAACAATAGGGTTCCTGATCTCATCTTAGAAAGGATTCTGGGCAGGAATTCCTAGCTTGAGTGTAAGCTGTGTCTGTATTGTGGGCTGACATATCTGGAACTTATAAGAGGTACTGATAGTGTTTGGGACTCAGCAGAAGCCTGTTTTTATGAGAAGACACTCAGGCTGGATTTATTTGCCCTCCTGAATATCCTTAACCCTAGATGCCGCTTTAGTCTTAGTTACTTCCCCCTGCTTCCTGGATGAATGCCTTGGGCCATTCCAGGGTCATGAAGTCTTACCCCACATTGTGACCTTATCTCTTGTCGTGATCTGTGACTCAGTCTTTCCGGTGGCAATGTTTGGGTTTTGGTGGGAATCACAGCAGTTCCTGAGTCCAGATTCAATGTGATAGGACATACAGAACCTTTGAATATCTCTGGTAAGTATGAGAGTTGGAGAAATCCAGTCTGGAACAGGGGTTCTCTCTCTGGGGAAAATTTGGATCAATGAAAGAAAAGTGATATAAAGGAACTGGAAGGTAAGGTTTTTCACTTTTCCTCCCTACTTAACGGATTGTTTTAAGACACAGCAGTTCCATAATCTCTGTAGAGATATCTTGAAAAACTGAGATAGTGTGGCCGGTTTCACTATGTACAAGTTTGTATTTATGCATCTTTTCTGTTCATACCCCACTTTCCTTTCCCCCTTATTCTTGTTTTTTTGTTGTTGTGGGCTTTTTTTTTCAGTTGAACTCTACCCTCAGTAAAGCACTACCATCTGAGTTTGGCTTCAGGATCTGTTTTCTGGGGAATGAGGTGTAAACTAGAGCTTTCCCAAAGAAAGAGACAATCAAATGGACAAGTTTAACCTGGTAATTAAAGCTTAGTTTTAAAAGAAAAAATATGGTTTCAGAATGGCATCAGTTGCTTGCCAGTTCTGACTACTGTACATGTTTGCATTACCTGAAGAAAGAATGCAGTGGTGGGACAGGTGTCCGGATGAAAAATGAACCAAAAAACCCTTATTTCTTTAAAAACTGTAGGGCACTGGAGCATAAGCAACACTATTTTGAACCCACGTGCACATTTTAACTTTTTATTTTTTTGCGGTACGCGGGCCTCTCCCTGTTGCGGCCTCTCCCGTTGTGGAGCACAGGCTCCGGACGTGCAGGCCCAGCGGCCATGGCTCACGGGCCCAGCTGCTCTGCGGCATGTGGGATCTTCCCGGACCGGGGCACGAACCCGTGTCCCCTGCATCGGCAGGCAGACTCTCAACCACTGCGCCACCAGGGAAGCCCCACATGGTAACTTTTAACTGTAGAGTTGCACTAAAATAGTTGGATTTGTAGTTAAGAACCTTTCAGTGAAGCAAACTCCAGATCCGTTGGCTTCAGTGGAGAATTCTACCAAACACTTTTGGAAGACAATATTTCTGCAGAAACAGCAAGGTGTACTTCTTTGTGGACGGAACCCCTGTGCAGGTGGCAGTCCTCCAGCCTGTACAGCAGCTGCACTCAGGGTCTTGTCTTTTCCTGTAGAAGGTTAAAATTCTATGCAAAGTATTCTAGCTTCAAACTGCATACGGATCAACCCAACTCTCAATTTAAACTGACAAAATTATCCCCATTTAACAATCACATAAGAGTTAATTTGTGTCATAGAAACATGTGTTTTATCAGAACAGACTACAGCTCCAAATATAACTTATTCAATTTATATTTGTGGATTCAGTGTTAAATATGGGCCTGAGTGACCTTGACCACAAATTTACAAGCTTTGTAAGGCAGATTCTGCATGTGCTATATTTATTTACAGACATAGCATAGAAACATGTTTTGTACTTAAGCAGATGCTTAAAAATGCTTTGTTGGATGACTGTTTTGGTAGAAAAAATTTTTATAGTTCAAAAACACCTAGTATCTCATATTTGCATAGTCACTAATTTCTTTCAATTACATTAACCCAGTGAATTAGGACATGTTTTTTGTATGATTTTTACATATGTTAGTATCAAATTTCAGAGAATTCAGTGACTAAAACTAGCATGAAGCATTGAAGTAGAGAGTAAAAACTCCCACATTATACCCTTCTTCTATACCATCTTGCCCTTTTATGATGTAAATTCTAGGTCTTTTAAGGATTAAATGCATTTAAGTAGAAGGGGACAGGATACTAGGGAAATAAATTACAGAAGATGCACTCTGTCTGAAACATTAAAAGCGGATAAAGTGACTGAAGTACATAAAACTGATGTGAAACTGAAAAATAATAAATATGGGAAAATCACTAGATTTAACGGCTTCCTGAACCTGAATTGTTCTTTAAATATCTGCTGCCCAAAATGGTCCTTTATCAGTTGTCTTCTTAATTATGGCCTATTTTAAATGTCTGAAAAAGACTTTGGAAAATAATTCATTTATAAAAGTTTATATACAACGAAAACATCTTCCTCACACACACACAAACACACACACACCCCAACACCATATATTACAGTAAAACACTGTAACATGTAACACATAATTAAAGTCTGAAATAATTCAATTCCTTAAAATACAGGATGGTATTATTGTGACTTTAATTAAATGATTCAGGCATGGCTGCACAGCTAACTTGCCTGTAGTTCTCTGGATTTGGGAGCCAACTGTCAATTATTTTAAATCTGAAGTCATAGTATTTACTATAATGAGTGTTATCACAAGATTTTACTGTATTTGTATACAATTTGGTTCTTAACATGATTTTTAATACTGAATACAGTATAATACTCATCTTTTTTCATATAATGTATATTTAGATAAAGAATTAGATTAAGTATCTGTCTTTCCAATTTATAGAAAATAGTTTTAATTCTTGTTCATCCTTGTAGACATGGTACATATTTATAAAAGATTTGGTTACATATTCAGATGGAAAGCATTCATATAAAATTTATTAAAGAACATTCATAGCTGACAACAGTTGTCTTATATCTTGGGACTGAATTGGGGAAATGCATATTTTTTGTTGGATTAATTTTTCATAGTATCTTAGAATACCAAATACTAGTGATAGGTAAATAAGAAAAATATTGAAGATGGCTAAGTAGACTAACTTGTTTTACATAAAAATAGCAAAGGAGAGGAAGTGTGAGGAAAGAGAGTGCTCTTTCTGGATGAATTTTAAAGAACATGAAGGGAAGATTTGGGGATACTTTTGGGTGTGTAAGATTACACACCTACACACACAGAAAGGGAAATGGAGAGAGGGAAAAAAAAGAGAAGGAGAGAAAATGAAAAAAGTTCTATCTGCTGGACTATGATGGAGTTCCATTCCCCACTGTCATTCTTTAAAGGATTTTGGGAAAGATATAAGCCTCTATCTTTAATTATGTAAATTGTCAGAGTAATGCTTAATTGATTGTTACTCTGTATCTGGATTAGTCCTCAAGATGCTTCAGCTTTATTCAGGTAACTTTTATTTTGTGGGTTCTCACCTCCAAGTCTGGACCAAGTATTTCTTTGCAGCTGAAATTTAGCAGATTAATCGTGAGCCAAGAGTACATTACAGGTCGCTGTTATACCAGGAGATTAAAGCTGTTCGGACAGGAAATGTGCGATTTTGTTAAGACTAGTACAACAAAAATCGAGGAAAATAAAAGTCTCTGAGATAAAAATGTCAGGGTGTGGGAGAGAGTAGAGTGAATTATTGGGTGATTATTGAGTTAGCAAGAGGGAAGCATCAAGTGCACGAATAGGGATTTGATCTTGGATGGAAAGTGGGCGTTTCATCTCTGGTAACAAGAGTGATGACAGAGCATATGAGTACAGCTGCTAGTGAACAGAGTGATGGGAGTTTATGAAAGTTCACTTCTGATTATTTAATTTTATAGAAAAGTAGCAAGTATGCCATCATTTAACTATGAGATTATGGGGTGGAATGGGTATTTGAAGAGCAAAAAGAAAGTGTGAAATGTTTATTTAGGAGAGTGGGAGAATGAATAGGCTAGGAGACATGGTATAATTCTTCGTCATTAAGATTCAACCTTCTAGATTTAAATGACATCCGTCAGAATGAATTTGTTTTTCTTTAGCCATGTTTAGCTACACAAATATTTGTGCGTACTAACGGTAAAGGTAAAAAATACTAGGGTTGGGCTTCCCTGGTGGCGCAGTGGTTGAGAGTCTGCCTGCCGATTCAGGGGACCCGGGTTCGTGCCCCAGTCCGGGAAGATCCCACATGCCGTGGAGCGGCTGGGCCCATGAGCCATAGCTGCTGAGCCTGTGCGTCCGGAGCCTGTGCTCTGCAACAGGAGAGGCCACAACAGTGAGAGGCCCGTGTACCGCCAAAAAAAAAAAAATACTGGGGTTATGGATTTTTCAAGGATGGTCTTTTCTAGAAGTTCAGTAAAGCCAACAAAGAACAAAGGAGATAGGAATTTGTGCAAAGAACCGACTTTAATGTTTGTCCATAGAATTTATTCTTCATGAAGTGGAAAATACACATCAGGTGTGTAAGTTACAAAGGCAAGGCAAGCTGACTCTTAAATGTTTGGCCCAGGTGAAGATGAAGAAATATTAGAGCTGGAGTATGTGAGGAAATGAGCTAGAAAGTCAGCAGGAGACGATCAGAGTTTAGGATGATTTAAATTGACATTACAGAGAATTTATACCTACTGGTAATGGCACATTTTAGTGTAGGGTCTTTCAACCTCAACCTTATTGTAATTTTAGACTGGATAATTTGTGTGTGTGTGTGTGTGTGTGTGTGTGTGTGTGTGTGTACATGTATGAAGGCTACCATGTGCAGTGTATAAGATATTCAGCAGGATGTCTGGACTCTCTTCATTAGATGCCACTAGCTACCCTCTCTTCCTGACCCAGTTTGTGACTACCAACAGTATATCCAGATATGTCTAGATATTTCCTGGAGGGGCAAATTCAAGAGAGTAGGGACCATGCTTGACTCTTGCAAGAGGATAGATTCCCTCTTGACCCCTCTGCATGGACAGTAGAAAAAATAAGGAGGCTAGATCCTACTCTGAGAGCTATTTATCTTGATTCCTATTCCAGAGGTAAGAGGGTCTAGGGAGACTGAATCTTACCCCAAAGTTTCCCACTCATCGGGAGGAGTGATCTTGAGCTGGCCCCACTCAATGCAGGAATCCAAGAGAAAACCAACTCAGTGTGGTAGAAAAGAAATAGAGATGGGATTTGACTGGACTGTTAATGATAGTGGAATGGAATCTATACATACGTGGGAGAGAGTCACAAATATTTGATTAAGGGAAGTGTTTAATGGATAAAAGAAAGGAAATTAACTTCTTCCTTCATCTTTACAACTCTCACCCTCCAAATTAGAAAGAGTTGCTGTTAATGAGTAAATTAAGAAAACAGTTAAAGAAGCATGATAGTTTAAATTTAAATCTGCCTAATAAAGAGACAGTTCAGGAACTAAGAAAGAAAAGATAATGAGCAGGTTAGATGAGCATTTTTGGCCTGAGGTAACTGCTGAGTACATGACATGTGTATGAATGTGTGTGGGTATACATGTGTGTCTTTATGTGTGTGTGTGTGTATATATATTTATATTTGTATAGAAAGCTAGATAAACAGATCATAAATATATCAGACATATATTTGGAGTTTATGTGTATATGTACACACATATACATACTCACATGTATTTAGAAAAGGAGAATAGAGAATATAAATTTCAAGAAGTTTGAGTTACTTTGTAAGTAGATTAACCTTACGAATTTTTCTGGTAAACTTTATTAAAAATATTGCATTATTTAATTGCTTTTTAATTATTTTCAGTATTGGATTGGCATTTCTAGTATTTCTTTGTCTGCGACTCCATACCAGGCCTGTAACATGAGGTTACAATTGCTCACATACTTAGTGGTATTTAGAATACAACAAAACTACGGGATAAGAAGAATGTTAGGCCAAGTGACTGCCTTACTATGATTTAGTGTTTTATTTTATGTGTGTTTGTTTTAATCCCACACTTCTGGGGACATGAATTCAGCAGTGTATCTAAGGAGTCATTCCCAGGTTAATTTGCATCACGTCTGATACAAACCAAAGTTATTTCTTCTGGAGCTTATTTCACAACCAGTGTCTTTATTATCGCTCAAATCTTTTTTAAAACAACTCTTGTGGAGATTTTGATTAAGGAACATGTTGTGGGATTTAGGTAAAGGCAGACTGAGGTTACATCATATTTGAAGAGATACTGTAACATTTAATGATACTACATAGACTAGTATTGTCTAAGGTTTTAATCTTAAACCTATATATTTTTACTTAATAGATGACAATGAATGCCTTTGTCTGGGGTTTAGCCTCATGTTCTGAAAATTTGATTTCTCACAGGCATGTCAACTGTGTCAAAGATCAGGGTATTTATTATACTTACTAATGTTTTTGCTATCAATAGCTAAATACTGTATCAAAACAAACAAAAAAGAAATTGACTATAATTAGCGTAATACCATCTTTAAAACTAGGTTACATTCTGTAGCATACAGATATCACATCCAGATAATTATTTTCCTCACATCTTCATAGCACTTAACCTTTTTTTCCAATTCATGGATCATCATTTAAAAGATCCTGGGAATATATATCACCCTCATGTGCTTGTAGATACATTTCCAATGAGTATGTTTTGTGCTTAGCTAGGATAAAGCCTAGGTTTCTTTCTTTTTTTTTTTTTCCTTTCCTCTCTCTCTCTCTCTCTTTCTCTCTAATTAGCTGATTTTTGAATTATTAAACTGTTTTCTAATTATGATGGCTTATTGAATTACTGCTTCTGTTTTTTTTTTAATGTGTTTTTTTTGAGTGACAGGACAGGGGCCCTAATAATCAGATTTGTACTGTCATATTTCTTCAATGTTCAGAATCAAGAGGAAGAACACACCTATTGTGTTATATTTTCCAAGTGAGATCCAGGCACTGTTGTCTCCCAATTAGGACAAGACTTTTTCTTCTATATGACCATCCCTTTCCTTTTTTTATCATTTGAAGCCTGGAGCTCTGGGAATATTTTGCTGAATGGCTATCCTCAAACTACCATGAGACTACTAGATCCTAAGCTGTTTCTAAAGTTTTAAGATTTAGAAAGATCCTACTTTTATTAGGAGGTAACTTAAAGAAAACAGGAATCATTGTGTTATTTCTTCAAAGACATAAAGATCCCTAGGAAACATAGTACTTTCCCAGAGTCTCTCGTCACCCGGAGAGTTCCATATTATTCACTATTTGGGATTACGGTAGTTTAGCTGCTTATGGAAATGCAAAGATTAATTGGAGGAGGTGTCTATAAATTCTTTAGAAGTTTAACTCGAATTTTGTTAATTAATGAACTTATGGAATGAAATGTGATGTGTGAATGGGCAAAACTAAGAAAGGCCTTGTTAATAGAGTACTCACAGCCTGCAGAGTTCACTTCTCAGAGTGACTTGAAGCAAGGTCAGCATTACTGGCCTGGACCAATTGTGGGTTGAAGGAGGAACGAGCATAGAAGAAAGGAAGAGGAATAACTGAAAGGGAATGGAGAAAGGCTGAAATCAAAACACTTAACGAATTTAGATTCTCACCAATAACGAATACAGACTACATGCAGTAGTGTGGGTGGCTTGGTTCCTCTGACTGATAATGCTTGAGGGAGTCTGAGGGCCACTGGGGATCTAGAGATACGAGGCCATCAGTTTGCTAAGCAAAATGTTTCACTTTCTACTTCACAACACATGCCAGAACTCAGGGCCACTTTGCTGTGTACCCCTGGGGAGAACAACACAGATTATTCAGATTTTTTTTCTCTCTCTTCTTCCTAAAAGAAAATAGAATGAATAAATAGATAAATAAATGCATAGATAGTAAACTGGAGGTGCTGCTGGTTTCAGTCTTAATGAGTTCTTTCTGTGTGTGATGTCTCCTGTCCCCTCTCCCAAAACAACGTTGTACTTCAAGTAGTTAGATTTTCCTTGATGAGCTGTCTTCTTCCCCAAATCTTCTGAGTAGCAATGCAGAGTGTGTTGCCAGGTGCTTAGCAGTCAGCCTTGGACCATTTACGGGGGCTTGTTTGTCAAAGTTCACAGCTTAGCAACATTTACTGCTACTCTAACTTTCTCTGCAATGTTATGGTTGTAATTATTTGGTGTTATTCTGGGAGTTAATTGCCAGAAAACAAAATTACGGGAGCATGTCTGATCCTTTTGCTCCTCTGAGACTACTGAAAAAGAATTGAAAAGAGGTGAGCCTTAATATCAATCCAGCATGGACCATTTCTCTCGTCACTGGTCTCTTATTGAAGGAGCTCACTTCAGGAAAGTCACAAAGAGGCCAGAGATTTTAAACTGCCAACTTAGATCTGCATTAGAACTTGCAAGGACTTTCGGTAATTTGGTGTGGATATGCTGGAAATCTAGCTCCTTTCTCTATCTATCATGAGATTGCAGAATGAAGCCCTGCTTTTCATTGTGCTGATAGAGCAGCTCTTGGAGGAAGATTTAAATGAGGCATTTTAGTAGTGATTATCTTTTAAAACCATTATATATTAAATTATTAGAAAAAAGACTTTAATCATGAGATAACTGAATGACATCATTGCTAAAATTTAATCGAATGGTGATTCAGACTGAGAATGTGTGAAATACATTTTAAGCCTGAGAGAGGATCACCTCAAACAGGACAGTAAATTCAGAAGGGTTTATGTCATCACTAGTATATCCATCATCTTGGGGTTACTCGGAGTTTACTGAGAAACAGGGAAAAGTGCTACATCAGCTCATTTTCCCCTTGAAAGAGAGAAAATTGCTTCCTTACTGTCTGAAGTAGCAGTCCCTTGGTACTGCTTGTAAGTGTTTGGCCGCCACCCTCACTGTCAACGACACAAGGTACCTTCTGAGCAGCTCATAGCTGCCATGTGCTCTTGCCCAATGCTCA
This sequence comes from Phocoena sinus, assembly GCF_008692025.1. NCBI lineage: Eukaryota > Metazoa > Chordata > Mammalia > Artiodactyla > Phocoenidae > Phocoena > Phocoena sinus. Next base: position 11,644,061 of record NC_045776.1, on the reverse strand, counting down.
GCTGCTCGGCTTCTTCTTCCTCCTTCAACTTGGTGTCTGTCATGGCATGAGCTTCTCCTAGTAACCCAATGTTCACTTCACATTCAGACAACGAGAGAGGAAAGTATTTGTCTTAATTGCTGAACCTCCAAAAGATGTTTTTTTATTACTGTTAAGACATCCTCATCTAAAGTGTTACTTTAAGATGGGAAAACACTGCCTGGTGCTAACATTTAAATTGTTATAACTTTAAAAATGTTCACATTCTACTTTGCAGGGCAAATACACTTAAAATTAAGCCATCATTGCTTAATATAGTAATATCTCATGAACTCGCATGATTTTTTAAATGTTTTGCACGTTGATAGAATTTATCACATGTCCAACTAGTACTACTGGAAGAAATTCTGTTAAAGACATGATTTTAAATATTGACATTTGGGAGCAGAACAGAATCATTGCTCATAAAATAAATAAGACTTTAGGACAGTCTTAAACTTCTTCAGCTAGTAAAGGCTTTTCTTCAGGCTATAATGTAAATTTTAGAGGGTACAATATTTTCATGGAATTCACTAACTTTTACAAATGCAATATTCAGGAACACACTGAGTTTTGTTTTGTTTTGTTTTGAAAGCTAAACAGTATATCTTCCATGTGTGGTCCTCCTCTCAAAAAAACATTTTATGGGGTCATCTGGGTTGGCTTATCAGATGGACCAGCAACACCGTAACCTACAAAGGTGTCAACTGGGGCGAAACACTGCTGATAATACTGAGAGGGGTTCTAAAATGTGATGTAGTAAATCTGCTAGGGTCAGACAGGAGCCGTATATCACTCGATGTGGCCTCCCTTACTGTGAGACAAAGGGGTCAGTGCTTTCCAGAAATCATGAGTCTGGCATGGAGCAGTATCTCTGCATCAGAAACAGTCTATGATGGAGGATTTGTTGCTATGCTCAGGCAGAAATGGTCGTGCTTTGTGTGTGATGCAGGCTCAAACAGCAGCTTAATTTCAGTTGGTCTCCTCAGAAAAAGGGCACTTAACTTGGGCATTTGCATGAAGAATCCAGATGGTTTGATCAGTAGCTGTGATTAGTTTCTGCAGTTCATGGCCCCAAAGAGGAGAGTATTATCTGCCAGTCTGTAGTTTTCCAAGTAGCAGATGAAACATGACGTCACTGGCAATCACCCAGGCTTCAGTGAAATTGTAACACATTTTACCAAGGTGAGTGTTGGCCAGATATATAAAAATGGCCATGAGTTCTGTCCACTGAGAAGAGTGATCACACCATTTTCTATTCTTCACTGCGAGCGTTGAGGTTGAACAGATGCAGAGAAGCCCAGTGGATGCCATCAGTTTTCAGCTTGGCCAAACCATCAGTGAACTAGGCCCAGACATTTAGGGGAAACTCTGTGAATCGATGGACCCAACAGCTTTCCCATAAGGCATTGCCCTGGGGAATGAAATTGGTCTCAACGTTGTTTCCACTTTTCAAGTAAAGTAGAGAGATGGGGACCAAGGCCAGGCTAGCTGCATTGTTGAATGTAACATTTCCAATTATCAAGTGAGGCTTATTGGGTCCTTCACACCTTGTTAGTTGTTTAGTCCAAGTTAACCCGCACCAAAGTCAGGCGTTAGCTTCAACAAGAACCCAGTGGAAAGCTAATAACCACTTTTCAAAAGAAGGAATCCTGGCAATTGATTCATGGATGCCATGAGGCCAAAATCCAGGGGTTGCCTCTGCATTGAGGCTGCATCCTTTTGACAGAGGTCCAATTGGCAGTCATCAGTCATAGAGACCCATAGCTCAAAGAGGCCATTAGTGTTGTGGAGGCACAAAGACAGAGACTGTGCCCTAGTTTCCTGGATCACTTCTGATGCAGACTGTTGGTTTGGGTCCACACAAAGGATGCTGACTTATCCATTGTTCAATATGAAAGACCAAGGGCAATGTCAATGTTAAGCACATATTGTCACTAGTACTGAGACTCTAAGAAGATGCTGGGCTGCCCGTGTGGTGGTACGGGGCTGATGAGACAGCAGTTTGTCCTTAAGGGATTAAGTGTTTTTAATTTATTCACGTAGTCCCAAGACATTTAAGTTGTCAGGCAGGTACCTGCAATATGTCAGGGTTTATTAGCTGCTCTTGCAGGTGGTAGTGTGATAACACAGTCAAGGCTTTTGAGACCAAATTCTGACCTGCCAACCAATGAGATATCATGTGCATGGTGAAAGCTTTGAACATCAAGGGAAAAGGCTCTCATGCTAAATCCTTAACAACCACTGGTTGCAAATGAAAGGGGGATTTAGGGAAGTGATTTTCATGTTACATTTTTCCTATACTTTTCCTAATCTGGAGAATCTCCTAGGGAAGTACACACACATAACATTCATTCCTACTCTGCTTTTAGATGAGAAACAACAACCCACCACAACCCACCGTGAGGTCATGTTAGCTCTTCTTCACCACTGTGCTCAAATCCTAGTAGTTGAGTCTGGATGCCTTTTCCATCTGTGGTCTGGACAACACTGTGGTTTGGGCACACGTAGCCATCAAAGCCATAACAGTTTGATTCTCTCTCCTCCCCTAAATCCCCCAGCATACTTAGAAGGGTGCATATGTCCTTGATCTCTCTCTAGGGGTAATGGAGATACTGGCCTCTCCTCTAATCATCTTTATTCTTAGAACAGCTGAGGTCAGGGTAGAGGGCATGGGAGGGATTGGTGACACATAGAAAGAAAGTGTTACCATGCCCAAGGATTTGCATTTACTTTTTGTTTTGAGCAGCATGCTGACAGCTCATGACTCAAGCAAACTTCTAGTATTTGAGACTGCTCAGTGCTCTGCATTGTAGAGCAAGACCTTCCTGGCTGACACCATCTAGTTCAGCCTTTAAAGCCCCTGGCTCAACATTTCACATCCACTTTCTATTTTTGGTTGAGATTATGGAGTTTCTGGCTGACAGGCTTGGTTCACATGGTGACTTTCTTTGAGGAGTTGACCTACATCTAAAGCATCTCCTGCCCCATTGTGGAGGTAACATTGTTTGAGTTCTGTCCCCAAGCTAGAGATGTTTTACAGATGCTGAGGCTGACTTCAAGAATGTATCTAGATTTATTTGGGTCAGTTTCTCATTCTATAGAGGCCACCTTCATCAGTATTGAAAACTCAGGCAGTAAGGACCCCTGAATATTAGTCAGTGCCTCATCTGTGGTTTCCTACAGGAGTTGGTCTGTCCCATGGAAATCTCCCACATAGGAGCAAAGCTCCCTTTACAGCAAGGCCTGCTGCAGAAAATGTTGAGACTTTTTACTGTCTTCTCTGAACAGAACTAAGATCGCCATAATAGACACGATGTATACAAGAGCTGTAGGACAACCCGGCTGCTTCCAGTCTTCCTGAACAGTATTATGTGCCCTGCCTCCTCATCTCACCAGCGACCGAGGCAAAATTCAGATGTTTCACTTGGTTTCTATTCATAGTTGTCCCATGTTTCCCCTATTTTATGTTCAGTGTGGAAGCACGTTTTTGTAACTATTGTCCAAAAGCAAGAAGGAACCTGCTGTTCATCTAGGACACATTTTAAGACTAATTGTTGCAACTGATGATAAGAAGGCAGTTTTTCCTTAACTGCCAGAGGGATCAAGTACTTTGCATCCACTCTTGAAGAAATCTCAGGAAATTTAAATTGGATAGCAGGTCCCTGAATTTTGTGTGGGTTCATTAGCTAACAGGACACATTGACGAAGAAGTCCCCTACCCAAAGGACTGTTGGCCGTCACTGGGGCACAGTTTGGGCAGCTCTCTGGTACTCTGCCTGTAACCACCTCCCCAACTCCGCCTTTCTTTAACTGGCAATAAGGTAGAGAACCATTTACTTCCCACTGGACTACACAATATTGTCCAAAGGTTTGCTACCAATTCCCAAGGACTTCCCTTAAACCTCATTAATTGGTCCACAAGGTCCTAATACTTCCTTTATCAGAAAGTCATGTCACTCTCATAATTCCATCTTCATCATTAAATCTATCAAGAAAATGGAAAGGTTTGTGATTTTATTCTACTTTCAAGCACACAGTTTGTATACTCTACTTTCGTTGATGGCAATAGAAGACACAAACCCCAGGTCAGGGAAGAAAGATGGGTTATTACTCACAGCCATAATAATAAAGAGTATCAGCCTGTTTGTATCAGTTCCTCAGCCTCAGTTCCCTCAGGGTATTAAGATAAGGACCAGAGGATGCCTGTACTAAACTGCATTACAGGAGAGGAACCCTGAGGTTTGGGATTTCACATCTTCTCTAAATAGCATAAGCATGACTTTCCTTTGCTGGAGGAAGAGATTATCTCTATTATACTAGAGAGTAAGAATATGTACCCTTTGCCACAAAAGGGTGTGCTATCTCTGTTTTTGAAGGCTGTTGCTATACGAGCTATCTTGTAAAGATAGTCTGGAACAAAGAACAGTCAGTGCTTGGCTTGTAAGACTTGCAGAGTGTGAGAGACCCATGGAGAATTGCCTTCCAACATTGAATAATTCAATTAAAAATCAACTCAAGATTAAATAATGCTTCTGGTAGAGGTAAGAGTAATCAGCAAGTTTTAAGTTCTCATTGTAACAAAATATATTAGTTTGATTGCCTTACATTGTCTCCTTCCAGCTTCTAGGCTTCGGTAGTAGCTCAAAACCTGTTGGTTTCACAGATGCATTTTGTCTCAGGTTAACTGGCCTCCACTTGGGGTCCTCAAGCTCTCCGAGAAGGGCATTTTGGGAGCCTGGTGTTTTCATAATTTGAGTTCACATGGCCCCAATATTAGGGGAACTTTTTAAAAGTAAAATGCCAATTTTAGAGATTTACATAGCAAGGACATATTAATAACAACTCAAAAGTCAAGGAAATGGAACATTTGTTCATATGCAAACAGTACTAAAAGAAGGAACATTTTTTAAAAACTCTGTCTGACCCATATTGTGGCATATACATAAAGAAACTCTATTCTTACAGGCTAATCAGATTGTATTTTCTGTGAAAATCTGTTCCACAAAAATGATGATATATGACAGGAAATGTCTCTTTAAAATGCTTATGCTTAACATGACTCAAAACCTTAAATCCTCAATTTGGAAGATAACAGTATAGTTGGGCCTCATGCCCCATTTCCTCCTTCATTAATTTTTGCTAAGGGGGTTTCTGACATGAAGGAGAGAAGTCCTAGGGCTGCGCACAATGCTTTGCACATATTTTAATACAAAGCTGCCAGATGCTTCCCCTCCAAAGGAGGGATGAAGGTCAATGGGTAAGTGTGCTTGTAGTGAAGCATTTTTACTGACTGCATTACACCTGCCGTGTCAGCAGTACCCACACTCACCTCTGAGGTTCAGCAGAGGGAGGATAAAGGAAAGGTGAATTTCAGGTGGTAATTTAGTGCAAAAGAATAGCACTCAGGGAATAAAGGTGGTGCTGAGAACGCTTTATGCCCTTATAAAAAGGTCATTGCATAAGGGGTATCTGTCTCTCTCTCTCTTTTTTGATATCCCTCCAAAAGGAACAAAAGGTGTGTTTTAGATGCAAGATACATTTTTCTCCTAGTTATTATTCTACTTGACACCTCTGAATATCCTGTTTTCCCTCCAGCTAATCCAGGAAACTTGTTTCCTTGATGTTAAAGAAATACTGTATAAAATGATCGTATCTATGTGTGCTTGTCTGTGTGTATGCACGTGTGCTTGTGTGGATGTATTTGTGTGTGCAGTTGTGATCAGAAAGCTTGGAAGCACTTGGGGAGTTTGATTTCTCTTTTTTGTTGTTGTTGTTGTTGCTGTTTGTTTACAGTGACTGGAATTCTGATAATTGTCTTATATTCCTTCTTTTGTCTCTTGGGCTCTGGAATCTTCTCTCTTCTTCACTGCCCTGCTCTCTGTGGTTCATGGCCTGGATTTAGCTGAGATCAAGAGACTGGACGGTAATTATGAAGCAGAGGATGTGCTTGGAGCTAGAGAACCAATTAAAGTGAGTTTAGTAAGATTAAATAATGTTCAAGGTAGAAGAACATTTATTTAATGTAAATGCAGATACTATGGTAATCGACTAAGTTCTTTCAAATCTGTCTTTCTGCATATCAGTGTGACTGCAAGTGGCATAATGAGACTATAATTTTCATTAGTATAAATGCTCACTGCCATTTCATGTGCATGACATAACTGTCAAATTATGGTAGGCCACTGGGCGAGGCACACAGCGGGGGTCTCAGCCAGGATTGATCCCAGGAAATGAGCCAAGGGATTAAAGAGAAAAGGGTGAAGCAAAATCCTGAGATGGAAGTTAGGCAAGAGAAGCTTTGAAAATGAAGATGGGGCCGCCAAACAGAGAAACCGGGGTCTGAGCATTGGCTTTGGGCAGGGTTCAAGCTTGAGCTTTGTCAAAAAATAAAGCAAAGAACAGTACAGCTTTTCTCTGTTTTGTTTTGTTATAGTTAATGCCTAAATTTATTTACTTGCCTGAGTAGGGAACTCATGCCAATGAAGGAATTCTCTGAGTAGAACTCAAAAGAAAAAAAAAAAATCAGCATTTTCAAACTGTTACAAACAAGCTATGCCAGTGTTTAAGCCGTTTAAGTTTTGAAAACTAGAACTTTTAATAAAGCAGAATTCACAGCTGGTTAAATTTTTTTTAAATTATTTATGGGTAAAGAACATATTTTCACTTAAGGTCTGACATACCAAGGTTACCCAGTGTTCTTGGTGGTTTGTGATTTTCTACTGTTGGAACCAATTATGAAAAAATACAACACTTAGTTTTATTTACCACTCATGCAGCTGTAAGTGGAAAAATTTAAAGAATCACAAGAAAAATGAAATGAAACAGGAGGAGCATTTAGGTCATGTTGTAGGTTGGGTTTTCTAGAAGCAGATGCTAAAATGGGGGTTGGAATGCTTATCAGGGATCAGTTCCTTTGAAAAGGAAGAAAGGAAAACAAGATTTGCAAAGGACAAGTCAAATTGCAATAGAGATCTAGCCAAACTTCAGCTAACCTGGGTAGGTTCTCAGATTTATATCTCCATTGAAGTGTTCCACATCAGACTAACACGGCCACGCCCTTTACCCTTGCCTTGTTCAGTCATTGCATCACGGAATTCTACAGGAATGGGGTGGCCTCCAGCCAGTCGGCTTTCTGAAACTAAGGCAGACCCTAAAGTTGCTGGTATTTGGACTCTGTCTGCTGACCAGATAACCCATAGCTGGGTAGCAAGTCCTAACCTACTAAATGTAAGATACAACCCAATAAAAACATGTGAAAAGATACTTTACAAATGAACATATAGAATGTCCCGAAATGATCATTGCATACATCATTACGAGGGAGTATATTTGCCTATGTCATCATTAATTGGGAAATGTAAATTAAAACCACACACACAAAAATCAAATCACTACACAGCTACCTAGATGACTGCTATTACAAATCAGCTACCAAGAGTTGGAGAAGGTGTGGATCAAAGAAATACTGGTAAATGGCTAATGAGATTTGTAATGGTACAACCAGTACTGGAAAATAGTTTGACAGTTTCATCAGAAGCTAAAAAACAAAAGCAGACTACCATGTAGCCCACCAGTTTCACTTTTTGTATTTACCCAAGAGTGATAAAAGTAGCCACACATATGGGTGTACGAATGCTTATAGTAGCTTTGTTCACAAAGCCAAATATTAAAAATCTGCAGACATCCACAAAATTCATCAAGAGATGAATGGGATATGAATCATCAATGCAAGAAGGAAAAACCTGATAAATGCAATCTTAAACATATGATGTGCTGAGCCATAAAAAAGAGTATTGTATGGTTCTATTTATATGAAACTCTAGAAAATGATCTAATCTATAGTGACAAATCTGGTCAATATTTTCCTGAAGCTGAGGGTTGAGAAGGGATTAACTAGAAATAAAGGAGTACAAAACAATCATTTGAGCTAAGGGAAATCTATACCCTGATTTTGGTAATATAAACATTTGTTACAATTTATCAAACTGTGTACCTAAAATAGGTATTTTATGTAAATTATACTTTAATAAAATTATTTAAAATCTTATCTGACATTTTAAACATATTTATTGTGATACAATTTACATACTATAATATCCGTATATTTAAAGCATACTGATGTTTTTAAAGTATATTACAGAGTTGCACAACCATAGTCACAATCTGAGTATAGAATATTTTCATCACCCTAAACGAAACCTCGTACCCAGTAGTAGTCTTTTCTCTCTTACCTCTTTTTCATTTTCTCCATATATAGAATAAAAGTATGCAGTAGTACAATGTAGTTCATATTTATACTATTTTGTAAGAATTTACTTATGCCATTAAAATTATTGGTAAATCTAAAGGCTGTATAATATTGAACTTTTTGAATGTATCATAATTTATTTAAACATTTCTCCATTATGGGACATGTAGATTATTTTATTGAAGGCTTTTGAGAAAAGCATACATTGAGATATAGAACATATTAATATAATAGCTTTTGTTTAAGTGAAGACAATTATATTATTTTTTGCTCCCTTTATTAATCTAGAAAAATGATCCCAAAGAATGATAATAAATAATAAAGAAGAGTGGATATGAGTACAGACTGTTGAGACCTATTCACATTTTACATCAATACTTCTTTTAGTACTAAATTTGTGATTAGTGAAGTTTGCATGGACTAGGTCTTAGGGAGAGCTTTTTAAATTAAGGAGTCAGAGAAAACTATGAATTTTTTGAACCATTTGTTCATAGATACATTTTGAAGTAGAAAAAATACAGCAAAACAATCAGTAGAAAGTTATCCATTTGCCTTCTACGGAATCATTGCATTCCGTCAGCATATTTCATGATTTGAAGATGTGAGAGTCATAAAGGACCAAAACACAAAACAAGATTTCTTCTTTTCTTTACTTGTCTGGTTCACAGTGTTTCAAGAGGAATAGTGGATGAACTTAGGGGAGGTATGTCATCCACAGGACCTCATCCTAATCACAGAGAAGGGAAGTTCTAAGATGCTGGCCTTTTGTCCCTACATGCTATTGAACTCGTCTTCAATAGCATGGCGGTTTTCTGCTTGAATGATCTCAGTTTACTAGATTTTTTCACATGAAACTTTTTTGAATTGTCAAGGAACTCTATGCCTGCTGCTCCTGGCACAATACTGTTTTGACAGTATGAACGGTAATGAGCAATTGGTATTCTCCCAGGATACGTGGATAAAAAATAACTTCTGTAATCAAAAGTTTGAAGGCCTGGGAAAATCTTTTTACTTAGAGGGGTACTCTTTAAGAAAACAAATCAATTATTTTCAAATAAATGGAAGATAAACTTGACATTGCTATCTTATTCATAGAGACAGTTAGGATTTGTCTGTTAATGTATACAGGTCAGCCATCTCTTTTAGAATTGTCCCACTGAAGGGATAAACATTCTTCAATTTATAATATTATTTGAAATGTCAATCGGATCAACCTTTTAATTCATGTGTTAATTTTGTTTGCAGTTTTAGTATGCTTTGTTGTCATTGTTAGAGGTAGGGTGGTAGATAATTTAACCTATAAAAAGAACTATATATAGGTTGTAAAAACCTGGATAAAGAGATTTGTTGATTAGTACTCATCTCCTTGAAAAATTAACACTTCCATCTAAAGGACCAATCCAATCCTGTTCAGTTCTCTGTGACTGGCTATGAATATAAAATAAACATGTATCTAAGAATGTATTTGTAGTCTCAGATACTGTTTCTGGATTAGTTGATTCACGACACCTTTCTCTGTACAGTTTTTTGTTTTTTTCCTAGTCTAGGTTGCAGGGACATTTGAACATACATAAGGATTCCTTAAAATATTTCTCTATGCCACAAATAGATTCTAAAATGAATTTATAAAATTTAAAAATTTGATCTTTTTCCAAAACCCAAGGGCCCTATGGGGAAAATGATGGTATTCTGGGAATAGGAATGCCTTTTCGAAAAAGGATTAGTAAAACCCATGGTATGGCTATTACCTTTAACAATAAGATCAATTTGGAGATTTGATAGATATATAGTCAGAAAAAATGTCTTCAGCCTCCTTGAAAGAAGATCTCTGGAACCCCCAAAATTCATAGACTGTGGGAAGATTTTTATTAATGAGAATTAACAATCTTTTGTTTCTTTAGGAAAACTGAATTCTGAGTGTATGAAATAAATAACCTTTTAGTATCTTAAGTTCAGGGAGATCTAGTGATAATATCTTGCCTTAGAACTTTCCTTAATTTGAAATGCTGTTATTGAAACTAATTTTTGTGGTGCTATTAGGGGACTCGATGTAACTCCTGCCGACTTAGGGAATTTGGTGATGCTTCTTTGCTGGAGTCATTTGTCTTCTTTGATCTCGGAGGTATTTTTCCTGTACTTCTCTCAGATTACTCCGTATGTTCTTCCTGAGGACTTCTCAGAGTTTGATGTGCATCACCTATGACAGCTGGGGGACATAAGTAAGGTGCATATTAGCAGTGGAATTTAAGGGGAGTTCAGATTAGAATTCAGTAGATCTGGAGTAGGCACTGAGGACATGATCTATACTTTAAGTAAGCAACCCTCCTGATTAGGTGGTTCACAGACCACTCTGGAGAAGCACTGTTTTTGCCTTATGTTAGGTCTATATTTTACCTTTCCAATTAGGACTACCAGGTTCTTGTGAGTGCTTTGTGAAGAACTCAAGGCACAGTCCATGGTTGGCATTGAGAATGCATTTCTTAAATGAATTACTGCTAGATCCAACTTCACCAATAGCCTCACTTGCTGCCTATTCATGCACTGTGGGTTCTTAGTTAAATACCTTCCTTCCTTCCTTCCTTCCTTCCTTCCTTCCTGTCTGCCTGTCTGCTTTTGTGGAGATAACAGGAGTAGCTTTTGAAAACCATGAGACTGTATAGAAATAGTAATTCCTTCCATAGTCAGTTTGTACATGGTTATTGGAAATTTACCATTCAGGGGTCACTATCTTATCTGTCATATTCCACTTCAGAGCAATTATTGAGGGAGATGGTTTCTGTCTTGGTAGATAAGATGCAAATACCATAACATCTATTGAAAATTAAACGGGAAGAGAGAGGTAAATTGAATAACTTAGAGGTGTGATTAGTTTGTTTGATTAGAAGTTCACAGATCAGCTCTGCAGTCTTGGGTGTTGAATGCAGGTTTTAAAGAATTAGAATGAGTTACAATACACTTGATGCAAGTTAAATACGAAGAATGGCATGTCATGATAAACTTAAAAAGCACTGCATATGAACAGTATTTTAAAAATATGGCAATACAGTTAATTTAATAGATTGAATTTCTCCCATATCCTAAGAAAAAGGCAAAATCCAATAGGATATTATTTTTAACCTACAAAGAAAGAAAGCAGCAAAACTTAACTCAAATTTAGCTGAGCCCATGTGAAATGTATAGTTATGAAAAACTGGAGCCCCATTCCAAAACCTTTTTAAAAATAAAGATGGATGCTTATTTGTATTATAAATTGTAGCTACTTTTCTTGAATTCACACAAAACTTTATACAAAATATTCTTTTTGAGTTCTATAAATGTCAATGTTATTTGTAGTTAGATAAATTGAGAAATGATAATTACTGAATGTTCAGTAATTTAGAACTCTGAAAGCTAGAAAATTTTGGGAGGGATATTCTAAAATATCCAAAGAATATAATAAGTCAATAGCATTTAAACCAGTCCTTTTACAGACTTGGGTGAACATGTAAAATGTGAAAAAGTTAACACCTTTTGGCTGAGAACTTTTTGATGACTTCTCATTGCTTTTAAGATAATGTGCAAAACTTTTAACAAGGCTTTCAAGAAATTTTGCCAATTGGCCTCAGCCTCACTGCTCACATCTCATTCTTTCCCTTCTTGACATCTTCCCTCCACCCCCAACCGTTCTGACTTTTCCTCATTTTACCAAAAGAGCTATTCTCTTTGCCTCAGAACTTTGCCCATCCCTGTTCAGCTCCTGTACTTGCCCTCTTTCCTGTCTGCCCTTCCCTGACCCCTCTGTTGTGACCTCCGATCTACTTTGACTAATGAGTTTCATCACAATCCTTCTAATTATCTGCTCAATTGCTTGTCTCCTTGGCTATGGAAGAGCAGATTTCCTACCCCTCTTCTTCACTGATGCAGATGTAACAGTGTTTCACATGTAGAAGGTGCTCAAAAGGTATTTATTAGGTGAATAAAAATTTAGATGCTTTAGTTACCACAAACTGTATATCTGAAAAGATATATACAGCCTGCCTTAACTCAGAAGTCCCCATACCACCCCAACAGAAGGTCATGCTGCCTCTACTCAGATCATTCAGCAATAGTTAATTATTTTCAACCAGCAGATTCCTTTTTCTCCCATAGAAACTCCCTTTTTTATACCCTCTGAGTTATGAGACACAATCTTTTTCACCTCCTAAACTATCTTGAGTATATACATTTTCAGGTTTCCTTCAAGACTTATGGCATTATCTCCTTACCTGTATTCACTGCTTCTACAGCCATGGATACTTCACTCTACACTCAAGGCAATTTTTCTAAAATGGCAGTTAATTCTATTATTTCTTTGCTTAATTAAAAGAAATTTCCCATTATTTAGATGTTACTTTCTAAAACTCATTCTCATACCAATTTACAGGTTTTGCCAGACTGCATACCCTACCATCTCTACTACTGTTTTACTTATTATTTTTCTTTAGAGCAACACCCCTTTTAACTTAAATTCATGTAAAAAAAAACCTTTCTGTAAATACTACAGGTGGAAAACATTTTCACTTATGCTAACAAAATACAGCAGTTAAAAGAAAAGCAATGAAAACTTGACAATATTATTAAATTCTAGCTTGGAAATGCTGTTTGTTGATGACACATAAAGTGGAGATTACTCCTTATTAAAAAAAATATAAAGCAAATCCTAGTGAGGTGTTAATAGACATGTTACTAATAAACCAGAATATTTACTCTAAGATAATTGAGAATCAAAGGAGAATTGAAGGGAGAATAATTTTAGCTTAGAGATTTCATATTATTTGATGTTTTGACCTAATACTATGAATTAATATAGCCTCTATCTCCAGTAGTGGTTTTCTCACAATTTAGGTCTTGGCCTTTTCCTCCACCCCTTCACTGTATGCCATGAAAGACCCTTGATGATCTAAATCTAAATCTCACCTTGTATTGGAGCTTTGTGTCTCTACGTTATCTCTCATGTACCTGGTATGTCTGCCATGCTGAACTACTGCTAATCTTCTAAACCAGTGTTTCCCAGTCTGGACACTATTGACGTCTTGATTCAGATAATTCTTTGTTTGAGAAGGTTGTTGTGTGCATTGTAATTATCATATTTCCAATCATATACAAAACTTAGAGTGGATCGTAGAACTAAATGTAAAAGCTGAAACTATAAAACTTGTAGAAAAAAACACAGGAAAAAATCCTCTGACCTTGGAGCAAAGATTTCTTAGACACCACACCAAATAAGAATCCATAAAAGAAAAGCAGTAAGTTAAACTTCAGCAAACTTTAAAAATCCTCATTGTAAACACTGTTAAGATAATAAGAAAACAAGCCACAGACTGGGAGAAAATATTTGCAAAGCATATACTTGATAAAGGACTTATATACAGAGTATATAAAGAAGCTTCAAAGCCTAATAAGAATCAAACAAGCTGATTTTTTTTAAAAAAGGGTAAGATATTTGGGAAAAAACCCACTTCACCAAAGAAGACATACAGATGGCAGATAAGCTAATAAAAAATGCTCAACATGGTTAATGTTAGGGAAATGCAAATTAAAACCATATTCTGACACAACTGAATGCCTATTAAAATGTCTAAAATTAAAGACAGGGCTTCCCTGGTGGCGCAGTGGTTGAGAGTCCGCCTGCCGATGCAGGAGACGCGGGTTCGTGCCCCAGTCCGGGAAGATCCCAAATGCCGCGGAGCGGCTGGGCCTGTGAGCCATGGCCACTGAGCCTGCGCGTCCGGAGCCTGTGCTCCACAACGGGAGAGGCCACAACAGTGAGAGGCCCGCGTACCGCAAAAAAAAAAAAAAAAGAAAAAGACAGATCATGCCAAGTGGTGAGGATGTAGAGGAACTGGAACTCTCGTGCACTGTTAGTGGAAATGCAAAAAGTTAAAATTATTTTGGAAAACAGTTTGTCAGTTTCTGAAAATTTAACCATATACTAATCTTTGATCCAGGTATTCCACTCCTAGATATTTAACAAAGAGTAATGAAATCATATGTCCATACAAAGATGTACAAAAATGTTCGTAACTGCTTTATTTGTTACAGCCCCACTCAAATGAGAAACAATCCAAATGTCTATCAACAGGTGAAAAGATAAAACAAAGGTGATTATGAAAACATATAGATGTGTCTAAAAATAATTATTTTGAGCAAAAGAAAAAGTCCAGAAAGAGTGTACACTGAATGATTCCAAATATGTAAAACACTATGGTGTCAGTGAACAGATCAGTGAATGTCTTGAGACAGGTCGGTGAAACATTTGGGGAGAAGTAAGAGGAAGGGAATACAAAGGGACACAGGGAATCCTTTGGGTGTAATGGATATGTTTATTAACATGATTGATGTGATGGCTTATAGGGTGTTATACATTGATAAAACTTATCAATTTATACATGTCAGGTGCGTATGGTTCAAGGTATATCAATTATACCTCAATAAGCTATTAGAAAAAAACAATTTACTCTTTATCAGATCTCTATTAGACAGTCTGGTGCATAGTCTTTAATTCTTCTGAATATTACTGAAGGGTATACATTAGCATATTCCTTTTAAAAGTGAAGAAATAAAGTTCAGAGAGATTATATGAACTGCGGGTTATACAAGAAATGAGTTGCACATTTGGAATCAAACTCATGCTTTCTGGCTTCAAGCCCAAATTCTACCATGCAGTTTTCTCTTTCTCAGCCTGAGCAACTCCTTCTCCCCCTTGTTTGCTGGCCATTCCTCCAGTCTTTTAAGTCTCCCTAGCTTGGGCCTCATATCATTGAGCAGAGGGACTTCCCTGGTGGTCCAGTGGGTAAGGCTCTGCACTCCCAATGCAGGGGGCCCGGGTTCAATCCCTGGTCGGGGAACTAGATCCTGCAGGCATGCTGCAACTAAGACCCAGTGCAGCCTAAAAAGCAAACAAACAAATAAATAAATAAGTCTCCCCAGCTTGGGCCTCATATCATTGAGCAGAGATAAGCCATTGCAAGTATACTTGTTCCCAATTCTTGATCCACAAAATTTGTGAGCCTAAAAAGTGTTGTTTTATGCTACTGGTCTTATAGAGGTTTGTTATACAGAAATAGGTAACTGAATACTTATAAATCTAAAAGACCATGATTCGATGTCAGCTGGGTCCCCCCTGTATTACCATTGCCTGAACACCAGGATTCAGGAAAGATTTCAAGACATCAACTTGAAAGACACATAGCTCCTGGTGGGACTAAGAATAGGCTTTACTTGAGAGAGGACAGATTAACAAAGTGAAGTCCCTAATGGAAGGGACAAGTCCCGTAATTTTCCATCCTCCCTGGTGGCACATGCCAGGGCTAGTGTGCTCTGCTGAACAAAGGGTGTATGTCTGTGTTCCTGTGGGCTCACTCCTCTGCTATCCTACTGTAGTAGTTTGCTAGAACTGCAGCAACTGAGAACCACAAACAAGTGTATTAAACGACAGGAATTTATCTTCTCATAGTTCTGAAAGCTAGAAGTGCAAGATCAAAGTGTCATCAGACTTGGTTCCTTCTGAAGACTGTGAGGGAAGGTTCCTGGCCTCTTTCCTTGGCTTGTAGTTGATCATCTTCCCCCTCTGTCTTCATATCATCTTCCATTTGTATGTTTGTGTGTCCAAATTTCCTTTTATAAGGACACCAGTCATACTGGATTAGGGCCTACCCTTAATGATCGCATTTTAATTTAATTATCTCTGTCAAGACCTCATCTCCAATTATGGCCATGGTTATATTCTAGGGTACTAGGTGTTAGGACTTCAGCATGTGAATTTGGAAGGGAGGACACAATTCAGCCCATGACATCTACTTTTTTTAATAGTGCAAGCATTGCAAAGTATGCTTTGTTACAAGGCAGACTGCATTTGAGGGACCTTTTTGTTGTTGTTGTTAACAAAAGTTCTTAGGGAATGCCAGGTGTACTCACGAAATTAAAGCCTCCCAAAATTTAGTATTAAATAAGATTAGGAATGTATAGATTTTCTAGCATCAGTGACAAAAAATGTATATGTCCTCCTACCTTGAGATGGAGGACAGAGCCCCAGACTTGGATTCCCTCTGGCCCTAACCAAGTTTGAATAGCTCTTACACCCTTGGACCCAGGTAAACAGAGATATGCCACACAAGCTACAAACAAATTTACTGTAGAATATAGGGATCTCTCTCTCACTTAATCTATCAATAAACTCCTGCTGTCATTACTGATACTGTACAGGCTCCAGGTTGCCCTTTATCCTTACAAAGGACTACCTAGAAGGTGAGTGGGGTGTGCAACTGCCATCTTTTGAAAGAGTCACTGACTCAGAGTAGAGGAAGAGTTCGTTTGGTGGATGTATTTAAGTAAGAGGAAGAAAAACTGACTTCTCAAATCATTTCTCTTCAGTAGCAGGGATGCAATAGATTTTTATGTAATCAGGGACTGTTTTCAAGTGCATTTACTTGCTTTTCTTTGTTCTCTAATTTGTTTTGGAGGTACAAATGATTAGAACAGAATTCACATTAATTGAACAATTGAATGTGGCTGCTGAGGTTGGTTGGAAATAGGAAACATTACATATTGCTCTTCTGTAGATCCAGACATGATGTGATGGAAACATGTTTCTGATTATTTACCTTGGCAACTAAATGTATATTAAATACTTGACTTGTATTTAGTAAAAGTAGTTTTATTTTAATGGAAATATTTAATATAGTTTTTTAAAAAAATTTTTTATTGGAGTATAGTTGATTTACAGTGTTGTGTTAGTCTCAGGTGTACAGCACAGTGAATCCGTTATTCATATAATCATATCCACTCTTTTTTAGTTGCTTTTCCCATATAGGCCATTAGAGAGTACTGAGTAGAGTTCCCTGTGCTATATAGTAGGTTCTTATCAGTTATCTATTTTAATTTTTTTTTTTTTGGCCACGCTGCACAGCATGGGGGATCTTAGTCCCCTGTCCAGGGATCCAACCTGCGCCCCCTGCAGTGGAAGCGTGGAGTCTTAACCACTGGACAACCAGGGAAGTCCCCTATTTTATATATAGTATGTATATGTCCCAATCTACCAGTTTATCCCTCCCTCTCTTTCCCTTCTGGTAACCATAAATTTGTTTTCTACATCTGTGACTCTATTTCTGTTTTGTAAATAACTTCATTTGTACCATTTTTTTAGATTCCATATATGGAAATATTTAATATAGTTCAATTATATTTTAAACACATGATGTTCAGCCAGATTAAGAGTCTTGATTTGATTTTGATACAGATTAATATAACTTGTATTATACCATTTAATTTTAATAGATAATTTAAGGAAATATTTAGAAGATGTAAAATAAATATTCAATTTTTTATAGTTTTGTTCATTTATAGTTTTCCAAAAATTAAATAAACATTTTTATATTTGCATACGGTTACTTTTTTTTGGTCCTTTAGATCAGGGGTTAGCTAACTTTCCTGTAAAATTTCAGATAGTAACTTGTTTAGAGTTGTGGGCCATACTGTTTTCAGTCACAACTAGTCAACTCTGTTTTAGTAGGAAAACAGCCATAGATAATACATAAATGAGTGAGCTTGGCTGGTTCCAATAAAACGTTAACTATAGACACTGAAATTTGAATATCATTCAATTTTCATGTATCATGAAATATAATTCTTTTAATTATTTTCAACCATTTAAAATATTTTTAAAAATTCTTAGCTTGAAGGCTTTGCTAAAACAAGTGTCACTGATAAGAGCTGATCGAACCCTATCCTAGATCATTATTCTCAGTATAACAAAAATTATGTGGAAACTTTGATTATAACAGCAAAATGAGTAATTTTGCAGAATTGAAATCAATAAAAATAAATTTTATAGAATAAATACATAATTATTTATGAATTTTCTTTGCCTGTCTTTTCATCCAAACATAGCCAGCCCATCAACAAAACCAAGAAAGATGCAAAATAGATGTATTCCACTTTGATATTTTTTCCAAATGTTAGTCAAATAGAAAACATTGCTTTGTACATTTTGTCCGAATGAATGCGTATTTGACAAGGTTGGAAGATGTAACATATTTTATTCAACAGTTTGTCTCTTGTTTTATAATTTTTGAAGCTAAATACTGTTGAATAAAATATGTTCTGGATGTTTTCTCTCCTTAAGTGCTGTTTTAGCATGTTCCCTGCTTTCCTGTTTGCCCTGACCTAGTGATTCTCTTTCTGGAATTTCCTTCTTGGTTAACCCTGGCTTTTGTATCAGCCCATATAATTTTTTGTACCTCTTAGCTTCTCTGACAAATTTCTCAGGAATGTGTTCCAGAGCCAGACCTCTTTATTTCCTTGGTAACAGACTGTTGGGAAGGGTGGAGAATAAGTGATGGGAAGAGGCAAGGATTGTCCTCCAAAATTTCCGGTTAATGAAATGAGCATACGTGTCCACCTCCAGATATATATAATCAGTGCTTTAAACAATAAAAGCTTTTCTTTCACTCACACACAGGCCCACTGCTGGTCAGGAAGGGTGGATCTGCTCCATGCAGAACCTCGTGGATCCAGGATCAAAGAGCGGTGATCATGACAGTCACAATTCCAAAGGGAAATATCTACAGGTTCTTGCATTCTTGCACAGGCAGTTAAGTGTGTTGTCCTTAAAAGGCACTTTCACATGGCTAACACCCATTGGACAGAAGGAGCCACATGGCTCACCCATCTCCAATGGGGCCAGGAAGATGGAGAGACAGGAATATTCGGAAAACAGCAGTAATAAGTACCACAGATATAAACAAACCTTTAAGTGCCTTAACAATTTTTCTGTTTAGGATGCCTTAGTTCCTGGGCAACCTCGTTGCTTGACTAGGTACAATCATAGCGTGTCTTTACTATTTTTTGTTCCCCAAAGCCCTAGGTTGTCCCCAAAGTCGGGGTACCTCAGGTGAATTAACCTGGACTGTGAAATTTAAAAAGTGTTAAGATATTTATTTAAGGCATGTTGCTTTGTTCATTTTGTCTCCTTTTTTGGGAGGAGGAGATGACAGGCATTACCCGTAAACATGGTTTTTAAAAGTATGCTTGCTCTTTAGTTTGATTATTTCTTATATATATTTCAGTTTTTATGTTACATAATTGAAAATTGTAGCAAAATGTATTTCTGGCTCTACTGAGGGCAGTGAAATTCCATCTGAGTATTTGCAGTATATCCTCTGATGTCTTAATTTAAACGTTATGATTTAAAAACATTTTTAGTTTACATTTCATTCCAGCTCATGCAGTTTTAAAGGACGCAATTTGGGACTGATAATGCTTAACATAATTCATTTTCGATTTATTTACATTTAAGTATTAATTTATTTCTGCTAGTGAGACCTAGATATGAACAAAATAGAGCTAATTTTCTTTAAATGAGCATTGAGTTCTTTGGCAGCATTTGATAGCATTGCCATATAGCTAAGCATAGTAAGTCAAAAGGTGTTCTTGATAAAATAAAAAGTAAACAAACAAAAAATGCTCATCCCTTTAATTTTTTGTAGGAAGGTGAGGAATATAAAGGTCATAGTAAAGCAATATGGAGTGCTGATAAAAGATGCCAACATCTATTACCAACATTAATCAACATCCATTATAGGCTTAGGCACTAATTAGGCACCCTATGTTTGTTCCTTATCTCATTTAACCTTCACAGCTGCTCAGTGAAGTAGGCATCTGTTATCTCCACTTCACAATGAAGTATGTAGTCACCTACACTAGCAGATTACAAGAGTAGACTCAAACAAAGATGCACTGGACCCTGGAGCTTTTTTTTTTTTGTCACATTATTCCCAATTTCAGTATTATTTCCAGTGACATTTAACTGGGAAATCTATTCCCTCCTTGCCTGAACCACAGAGGGAAATAACAAGCTCTAGACCGTCCCACACTGTGTAGGTATCTCAGAGGGTCTGCTCACACAGTAGTGATGATGGGAGTTCCCCTCTTAGCAAATACTACAAATATGCAGACCCTAAAAGGACATTTATCTTGAGATATTTGGTCGAAACAGTGATTGGAGAAAATAAAACCTCTCCTTAGTTCCTGAGGAGCGTCTGTTTCTTCTGAAAATTGAAGTGGCTGGGTAGGGGGATAGATAGGAAGTGAAGGATAGATATGGATTTGCTACAAAGTGGCGCTTATTTTACTGAGGAGAACATTTCTTTCTTTTGTCACAAAATATGATGCAATAAGAATTTTAGCTTTTCCTAGAGATCATCTGATACAATGCCTAAGCCACATTTTTCTTACTCTATGCTTATTTGCTTTCTGTGCAGAAATAGCCATGGAGAATTTCTGTCACAGAATATCTAATTTCTGAGGTGCTCTAATGGGGAAGATCGAGGAGACCAAGTTGGATTTTTCAGGGATGAAGATTCAGTCTTTTCTTAAACCTTTTCTTGCCTTTTGTCCATTTCAATATTCATTAACACCTACATTAAAGGATAAGGAGGCAAAAGGAGATAAAAGGAAATTCTTTGCTTTCAGATGTTATTAATCTTTCATTAATGATACCTCTGATCAAAACCCTGTTTAACCTCCCCCTTTGCTGGGAAGTTGATGGTTTCTCAATTTGTCAGGTATATTTCTATTCTACAACAACTGGCTGTTGGTTACTGTACTGCAAATTAAAGGCATTTTACAGGTTCCTATATCTAATATTGTTTATTTCTTAATATGCTGCATGTCACACTGATTATTTGTGATCTGCTATTATTTATGCTGATAATTTGTTATGATCACATTGTTTCTATGTATGTTTCAGTTGGTGACTGTATGAGATGTCTCTATTTAAAAAAAAGTGTTCTTTGGATTACATACATTGAATTCCTTTTAATAGTTGCTAGAAATATAACACTGTCAGTTATTTGGAACTAAAACAAAAGAAAGGCTATAACATTTAATAAAAAGATATAGTGAGCCCCAAACAGGTATATTTAATCTTATTCAGAAATTTCTGGACTTGTAAGGAAGAAGTTCTTTTGGCTGAGTTTTATGTTTCTATGGATTAAGGGCTGACTTTCACAGACACTTGTGCCTTTCACCCATTGTCCTTTCTACAATGTACTATTCTCACTCATAATTAAGTAACATGTGGTAGGAGCGGAATAAAATATGTTGCTGATGATGATTTGGCAAAATAATTAATAATTATAATGAATATTTTACTGCCAGTGCCAAACACTGTGTTATTTGCAATTAATGCATTATTTAGTCTTCACAAGTGATGTATGAGATTTGTATCATTACTGTTTGCATTTTATAGATGAGAAAACTGAAGGTTAAGAGAATTTAATTAGTCAAGCTGGTGAGTGGTGGGATCAGAATTTAAACCTAGGCAATCAGATTTCTGAGCACATGCTGTTAGCCACTGTGCCAAAGAGCCTGAAATGTATGCTAAAGATCGCCGAGGCATCCTGAGTGAGGTTAAGGTACCTATAACTTTAATAAGATTGTCTGTCCACTTTTGGTATAATCACTGCAGCAGTCAGCACAGAGTCTAGAAAGAGGAAAGACACAGAGCAAGGATTTATCAGTATTTAAGCAACACTTTAAAGAGATGATTGTCTGATGCTACATGACTGGAGGATACTCATGGCCCTTGTACAGCGAACATCTTCCCAATTGCCTTCTTGTCAAGCCACCTTTCATATGTAAGTTGGTCTCCAAATTGGATATGCCTTAAAATAGAGTAACCTATGCAGATGAGTACTTTTGGATGAAAATAAGTTGACATGCTGGCTTATGGATGATTCTGTTGTATTTTTGATCACGCTGTTCACCCCAATGGAAAGCGTGAACTCAAGTTTCTGGATCTGAGCAGAGGAGTTTGGGTTCTGATGCCTGGTAACTCGGTTACAGTCCTTCCCAATTGTGAAATCTTTAATACTTGGAGGGCCACATCTCCTGGTTTTTGATGTTTCTGCAGGCTGCAGGTACAATCAAATGTGTTTCTAATCTTGCAAAAACAAACAAACAAAACCAGCACTTGGAAAATACAATTTTGGTTTAGGTACTTGTTCCACTCTTGAGTGGAGCTCCAAGGATCATCCAGTGTATCCCCAAATCTGCTTTTCTACCCACACATTTCAATTTAAACCTCTTATCAAAATGCCCTTTGCCAGCTCTTTTGAACAAGCTTAATAATTTTCATAAAGGAAGCTGGCTACCAGATGATATTTTGGCCTGGAACATTGGTTCTTAAACTTGACTGCAAACTAAAGTAACTCCAAGGAGTTTTTAACAATACTGCTGCCAGGCCACATCTCATAGCAGTTCGGTCAGTATCCCTGGGGTAGAACCCAGGACTCCCAGGTAATCCCAATAAACAGCCAAGTGTGAGAAGTACAGATCAGATTGAACAGATAGGAATATATCTTAAGTTAAATAGTTATTAGTAACAGCTTTCCCCTCTTATATAGTAAAAAATTGAAACCAACTAATCTTCACTATTTTTTATTTACTCTTTTAAGGAAGTTAAAATGTGAAATAAACGTAATCAAAATAGAGCTTTGGTTAGATTTTTCCAATTCTAATATTTGTGTTTGTTTGTTTAGCTCTTTATTCATTATATTCATTTGCAAATTTGGTTTTAGGAAACAAATCTGAATGGATTTATAGTAAACTAAGGGATGTATATTCTTGTTGTAGCTCTGGCATAGCCTTTCTTTGTGATTTGGAAAAAGCCATAATAGTAACACTCAAATCCCTAATACTGGTTTGTGACTACATTTTAATAACAATTTAGTGAAATTATAAAAGGGTTCATACATTCATGTTTATATACATGCATTGCTGTTTTTTATTAATTATTCTGATACATTTTCTATATTTTTAATATTAATTTTATGGAAATAAAAATAAAGGGCAGCCACTTTGCAGAATTCCAGGTAACATTGTTTACATCATTGCCTATGCAAGTGGTGCCTTTTAGAATTATGCAAAGGGGAGCGAGGATAAGTAACTACTTTGGTTTTGTTTGTGTTTTGTTAGTGTTCAAGATCTTTCTTGAAAAACAATTTCCATGTGCCCTTTTGTAGATTTCCTTCTTCCTCTCTATTTAAAATCACACACACATACACACACACACACCCCCCTCCAGGACTCAGTTACCAAGTCGAAGTCTAAGAATAATTGAGTCAGTGACTGCTCCCAGTTGACCCGCAAGGTATCTCACCTTGGCTTCTGAGACCTCAGCTTTATGGAATACCTCCCCTGGAGGTCCACATGAGCTCTTCATCAGCTGAGATATTGACTTTTACATTCTCATATTTCGTAACTTCTTTGAAAGACTCGCCAGTGTCGACCATCTCTTTCCTCAAAATCCACAGCACTGCCCTTTCCTCATTCTCCTCTGAAAATACTGTCTTCTTAACTCACTCCTCTTTCTCCTTCTTTTCTTGCTCTACACATATAATGATCCCTAGTTTACCCTTCTTTCATGAAGGTTTTATTCATCTGATTGGATGCAGAAAATTGCCATGTAGAAGACCTAAAATCTCTTTTTCTAACTCCAGTATTCCTCTAAAAATTCATACCTACGTTTACAACTTCTTTCTGAAAGCCAACATCTACAAAGCTCTTCTGTTCTCTCTGCACCTAAACGTAGTTGAGAATCATTTATTAAGTTGAGCATAAAGTACATCATATGCATTGCCTAATTCTGTCTGTTCTGATGCACGGATTTTACATTTACCAGCGTATGGCTGTATTAAGATCCAGTGGAAAGAAGCATAAACCAAGAACTGAAGAGCCCAGCTCTATCTCAGGCTCCTGTATTGTATAACTTTACACATATCTAACTTCTTGAAGTTTTATTTTTCTGATACGAAAACAGTGGTTGATTGGCAAAAGGAACTCTAAATGGGTAACTCTCATCTTGAACCTACTAGTATTATCTTAGAGAATTAATATTTATTTCCCCCCTTTGAATTTATCTTGTATTATCTTTTCTATCCCATGTAGGCATCTCTCATTTGTTTCAGTAAACTGGTGGGCTCATGACAATCCTCAGGTTAGTTTAGCTTCTCCACAAACTTCCTTTCATGGGGGTGGAATTGACTGGACCTTGTGTAAAAAGACATAGATTTCAAAAGTTCTTGAAAGTATTTTGTTCATTTCCTTACTTGAAAAGTACTCACAGAATTGCCTTCTTTACTGGCTTCCCCAGGAAATGCCCCTCATTATGACTAGGCTGAGTTGGACCCCTGAGGTTTTAGTTAGTCTGCACTTCTTCCAGACTGTCAGCTGCCCTCTCACGCCTCTTTAATTTGCTAAAGTGTTAGCAATTAGCACTGATTTGCTTAACGAGTTGCCAAGCCAGCCACATCAGCTTTTATAAAAAGAGAAGCTCAAACATTGGGAGGTCTTTATTTTTCAACTTTTTTGCCTTCTTTTGCCAAAATTTGCCACGGGGATTTCTGGCTTGCCTCTTAGATTGCATGTGACCTTATGTAAGAAATCAGATAACAAATGGGAATTACATGAGCATCTGGAAGAAATAATTAATCTGAAAACTTTAACACTTATACAATATCAGTGTTCCTCAAGTGTTTGAAAGAACAAAAAGTATTTTATTACTCTGAAAGGAATACACTGTAACATGCTTTTTATCTTCAAATAATTAAATGATCTCTGTTGATCCCCTTAGGCAGGTGGTTACTGACTTCCTAATTGTAAATATATTTCTCCCTGGCCAATAGCCAACCTACCACATGATATTCTCCTTTATTTAATATTTATTTAGTGAGCCGCAGTTATGTGCAAAGCGTTATATTTCCAGGAAATTCTCTGGCGTTGCCCCTTTTCTTAGCCAGAGTCCTCTTGCTTCCTTTGTAGATCTGCACAGACACATTGTCTTTAAATTAGCTGACATGGGGGGCTTTGGACTCTCTGTATTGAAGAAAGACTATTTTCTGTTTATTAATTGGTGGTTTGGAGAGGAAGAAGAGGCTACCTTATATCAAGAGTGAGGGAGCTCAGCTGGTAACCCAGGTGTTCACCAGACAGCACTCATGGCCCTGCAGACTATATTATTTTAATGATTTCATAAACAGTATTAATGAGGAATTACTAAACAAACAAACAAAAAGAAAAAAGAAATATTCCCTGCCTTTCAGTGGACTGATGCTGTGGTGTTTACAGCAGAGAGGAGGTCATTGAACAATAGGCTCCTTGTTTCCAAACTCTACACCCAGAAATCTCTCTTCCAGTTTGTTGTTTGTTTTTCTTATGTAAAAAGATTAGCTCAGGAAGTTTAAGTATTGGAGGAATACAGTAATTAACAATATTATGATTATACTAAGAGAGAATATTGAAGAGAGATAAGATTAGCAAAATTCATAAACAGTGTGCAACAGTAATGTGGAGTTAAAGAAATTTATCAAATAACTTTTCAAGGTACAAGTCTGGATCACTGGATTACACTTTTGTCTCTTTTTTTCCCACCACCTTTTCTACCTACTACATACTCGACTCCCATTGCTTTGCCCAGGCAGATAGATACCCTGTACCAACTACAGAAGATGGCAGATGCTGGTATACTTGGGTAGGAAAAGGGAGAAAATAATTTTAATTGCCTTGTTATGCAGTTTATCTATATAATAAGCCTTCATCTACAAATATAATCTCAAAATAATGGATATCAAGATCTTATAAAAAGCCAGAGTGAAAAAAATAATACTTATTGAAAATCTTGAAGGCTCTACAGGAAAATCACTGAGCTTGATACTTTATTTATTTTTTATTTATTTATTTTTTTGATCTTGATACTTTAAATCATAGCCTTAAATCATGATACTTAAATCAAGCTGGGCTTCAGTACCTGAGTTGATCACAGAGTTGCCTTCACTAGATTATGTTTTAACGTTATACGCCGAGCTTTTATTGAAGAACACAACTCAAGAACCGTATCAAAATAGGAGTATACTTGCCATCAAAGCGTTAAGGGCTCTGTCCTCTGTGTCCTTCCTCATCTCCTTTGTAACGTCAGGAATGTCTAATAGGAAAGTGCTAAGAGCACCCATGCTTCCTACAGGAACTGGCTTTCTGTCTCCTGTCTGATTATGCAAGTAATCACCTTTCTTTTCACTTTGGCCACCAAAAAGATCAGAGTAAAATTTGAAACTGCAGTATAACAATTAGGTTTGACCTTTTTATCTGCATTTTAAAGTCTTCTATTCCCCGGTTTTGATTTTTCTTTTTCTACTTTGTCATTATTTTCTTGAAAGCACTTGAATAATCTGTGAAGTAGGCAGTGTCGTTATCTCCATTTTCCTGAGGTAAATTTTTGCTATATGTTGATTAAGTGACTTTTCCAAGATTTCATTGTTAAGACTGAAACCTAGATATTTGTGTACAAAGTCACGTTCTCTTCACATGAAGCCACATGAAGCTGGGGATGCTCAGTGGGAAAGCATGAGGAGGGTGATGTTGCTCTCCTTGAGACATTCGACAATATTTGGAAATAATTTCAGTTGTCACAAACACGAGGAGGATCAGTACTGGCATCTAATGGGTAATTCTACAATTTACAGGTCACATCTCCCCTTCCCCTAACTGTAAGGAATTATCCAACTCAAAAATGTCAGTAGTGCTAAGGTTGAGAGACCCTGCGTTAAAAGAGAAAAACAAATACCGTATACTAACACATATATGGAATCTAAAGAAAAAAAATGAAGAAACTAGCGGCAGGTCGGGAATAAAGACGCAGACCTACTAGAGAATGGACTTGAGGATATGGGGAGGGGGAAGGGTAAGCTGTGACGAAGTGAGAGAGTGGCATGGACATATATACACTACCAAACGTAAAACAGATAGCTAGTGGGAAGCAGCCGCCTACCACAGGGACATCAGCTCGGGCTTTGTGACCACCTAGAGGGGTGGGATAGGGAGGGTGGGAGGGAGGGAGACGCAAGAGAGAAGAGATATGGGGATGTATGTATATGTATAGCTGATTCACTTTGTTATAAAGCAGAAACTAACACACCATTGTAAAGCAATTATACTCCAATAAAGACGTTAAAAAAAAAAGAAAACCGTAAAAATAAATAAAACCAGTAGAATAAATAAATAAATAAATGATTAACTCTCTTCAATAGTACTTTTAAAACAGCTTTTGTGTAAGTTGTTATGCCTTCTTTCTCTTTTGTTATTTTACTTTCAACACCTTTGTTGGTTGTCTACATTTTATTAATATTTTACAATGTACTAACTTTTGTTACTTAATTTGATAGTGTTTTTCACTTTTCATTTTATTTAATTCAACTTCATGGTTTACTTTATACATTATTTAACAAGAAAATGAATTTATAAAAGAGGAATATAAAGTCTTTTGACTCCTGAAATTGAGAATAATATCTCTGGTGATGGGAAGTGCACAAGGTCCTTCTTGTTCCGTATTTCTCTAGACTAGGATAATACTTCTCCAGCAGGACTCCCAGCTACTTGATTGTAATCTTCCAATTAAGCTCATCCCCTTCAGTGTTTAATCTCCAAAAGAATTGCTTTTACCTTGTTACCTTATAAAGAACGCTGATTATTGAAAATGACTTCCAATCGAATTTTCTTTTTTTCTCACAAGAATTTATCCTCTTGAAAAGACAGTATAAATCTTTTGGGAAAAATGCCTTCCTCTCTGTGCTCTACACAAAAGCAGAGAAGGATATTGTGTTGAAACTACAATAAGCTAAAGCATAGATAGGTTCTAGGCAGAAAGATGAGATAGATGGATAAGAAAAATATATTTTTAAAGATGCTGGTTCAGTGAGAACACAGAATAAGGAGATCCACCCTTGGAATGGTTATCTGGAAAGTTCTCTCTACAAAGTGATTTTTAAGCTGGGAGCTGAGAGTAGAGTAGGAGTTGTAGATCTTCTACTGAAGGATGCTGGGAAATCATTTCAGGCACTTGTGCACGAGAATATGAGAGTGACGACGTTGAGATGAGAAAGCATTTGGTGAAATTAAGGAATGGAAATATTGTTATTGTGACTGGAGCTTGGTGAGGATGCAACAGGATTTGATTTGACAGAACTTGGTGATGGACCATTGTGGTGGCAAAGGAAAGAGAGATGTCAGCAGTAACTTCCAATGTCCAAGTGCAGTGACTGGCTGGATAATAGTGCCACTAACTGAGTTGGCAAAGACTAGAGAGAGATTTACCCAAGAAGATGAAGTGGTCAGTTTGGGCTATGTTTTGTTATGTTTGTTCGCCCATTGTTTGGTTGGCTGTTTGCCTATTTTCTTTCTCTTTCTCTTTTCCATGCTTTTTTTCTTTCTTTTTTTCTTCTCCTTTTAGATATCAACATGGATATTTTAAATAGAAAATTAAATATATGAGTCTGAAGTTCTGTAAGGCAGCTGGACTACAGTTTAATTTTGGAGTCCTTGACATATAGGTTCCATTATAGCCATGGGAATGGATAAGATCACCTAGAAAAAAGTTTCCAAAAGAACACTGACAGCTCAGAATGGAGCCTTGGGGAATTCTAACATTTAAAGCTCAAATACAGGATGAGAAGGAGAAGGAGAATTAGGAGGATAACCAGAAAAGTGCATTATCTGGTGATCTTGCTACTGAAGCCAATAGAAAGGAGTGAGTGATTAAATGTAATATATTTGAATAACATAGAACTTTATAGTGTAAATCTAGCCCTAAAAGTGAAGAATCAAACTCTCTGTCTTGGTTGACAGATTATTTTCCAGTTTTTAAAATAATAGTATTTATTCATCTTACTGGTAATAAATTGATAGGGAGTATAAAGATGGAAATATAAAGCTGGACTGAGAGAA
This sequence comes from Phocoena sinus, assembly GCF_008692025.1. Classification (NCBI taxonomy): domain Eukaryota; kingdom Metazoa; phylum Chordata; class Mammalia; order Artiodactyla; family Phocoenidae; genus Phocoena; species Phocoena sinus. Next base: position 11,614,999 of record NC_045776.1, on the reverse strand, counting down.
AAAGGAAAAGTAGATTACTGCTTAAATAGTAACCTGATAAAATATATTAATGAAAACTTACAAACCAAAAGGAAATTATAGAAATATATTAATCATAGGTTATCACACTATTTATTCACATTTCTTGGTGGATGGAAAGGTTATACATTGAAAAATACATATCCATGTTATTTACGTATATATGTGTTACCTAAAATATCATAGAATTAAGCCCACACATTCTGTTATCTGCAACTTTTAATCTATAATAGCTCTTTGATATCAAACTAGTCATCCCATATCACTCTTGATTGATGCCTTGATGTGTTTTGTTTTTTTTTTTTAAATATACATGGTTTGACTGGGGCTGTACTTCAAAGAGAAATCAATCTTTTAATGGAAAAGAGCTTTTTCCTTGTTTAGAAGTAAGTATGTGAAAGTCCTAGACTAGTATAGATTAAAAAACAGCTCTCAAAGTGCCAGAAGATCAGACAGAGGGGCAAACTATGTAAAATTCAGAGGTCTAAATCCTAGTCAGCTTCCAAGAGACTGATATTTCTTTGCCCACATCATTTGAAAATTTTGAATCTTGGTTTGAGAAGAAAGTAGTAAGGCAGGATTTCCTGAGTTTGCTATTACATCAGGATTTCTGATTATCCTGAAAAGATCTGAGTATAGAAGCTCAAGCATTTGAAAATCCCTTCAGTTTTGCACTCAACAAGATGAAATTCCCATTTTCCCAAATTTGTATATTGGTAAGTTCTGAGCTTGGAATGATTTTTTCTGATTCTTGCTTACAAGGATCATTATTTCAGTCCCTCAACAAAAACCAAAAATGCTTTCATATTATTTCCTGAACATCAAAGCAAATCAAAGTGTCTTACTATTTACAAAAGAATACTTAGGCATAATAGAGGGTAAAGTATCAGTTTTGCTTTTGAAGCAAGAACTATAGGTAAAAAATTTTAAACTAACATTTTGGGAGTGAATGAAATAGTGTATTTTTTTCTGTCAGGTGGGTAGAATGCTTAGATAAATTGTTGTCATCTTAATATATTCTCTTATATCAGTAATTATTTACATTTAAAAAAATTCTTATCATGTGAATAGTTGAAATAATTTAAAATATGGCCATAAAATTCTCTCAATTAAGTATTATGGAGGTTCAGTAAGTATATTCTGACTTTTACTTAACAGCTGTATCATCAGAAGACTATACTCTAGAAACTAAAGTTGTTCTTAAAGAACATGGTCAGGACACCTGTTTATTATTACAGGTCTATTACAGCAGCAATATTTGAAATACAAAGTAAAGCTTAGAATAAAACTTCCCATACAGGCTTGAATTGTCCTTGCCCATTTCATTATTTAAGTCCAGAAAACAATTGCAAAAAGGAGATCATAATTATGGTGAAAATTATGTGGAAAACATGGGGATGTATATACAAATATCATTCTAATAGTAGAAATGTGGGTAGTATATGTTGGTTGTCTAATTTGTGTTCCCAGGAGCTGTTTACTGTCTATCAAGGAACCCAAATTAGGACGGCTCTAATGATTAGTGATGTTGAGCATCTTTTCATGTGTTTGTTGGCAATCTGTATGTCTGCTTTGGAGAAATGTCTGTTTAGGTCGTCTGCCCATTTTTGGATTGGGTTGTTTGTTTTTTTGATATTGAGCTGCATGAGCTGCTTGTATATTTTAGAGATTAATCCTTTGTCAGTTGCTTCGTTTGCAAATAGTTTCTCCCATTCTGAGGGTTGTCTTTTCGTCAGCCATAAAAAGGAATGAAATTGAGTTATTTGTAATGAGGTGGATGGACCTAGAGTCTGTCATACAGAGTGAAGTAAGTCAGAAAGAGAAATACAAATATTGTATGCTAATGCACATCTATGGAATCTAAAAAAATGGTACTGATGAACCTTAGGGGCAGGGCAGGAATAAAGACACAGACGTAGAGAATGGACTTGAGGACCCAGAGGGGGAAGGGGAAGCTGGGATGAAGTGAGAGAGTAACATTGACATATATACACTAATAAATGTAAAATGAATAGCTAGTGGGAAGCTGCTGCATAGCACAGGGAGATCAGCTCGATGCTTTGCCTAGAGGGGTGGAATAGGGAGGGTGGGACGGAGGCTCAAGAGGGAGGGGATATGGGGATATATGTATGCATATGGCTGATTCACTTTGCTGTACAGCAGAAACTAACACAACATTGTAAAGCAATTATACTCCAATAAAGATATACAAAAAAAAAAGAGAAACAAAAAATAAAGTGTACAAAATGATGATTTGAAAAAAAAACCCGATAATTAGGATGGCTATCTTCCTTTCATACTGCTCGCTATGGAAACTAGCAAAATTCACTTTGTTGGTTATGCTACTAAGGAGAACAAATCATTGAAACATTGTGGTAATATTAGTTAAGGCTCCAAATTCATTATCTAAATCACACATGCCTCAGATTTTCCTTTTAATGCAAATGTGGACCTTGACTGTGGATCCTTGAGATTATCCTATAGGTCTGGAGCAAAGTACTCCTATGTCTGTATACATATATATTCACTTTCAAATGCAGACATCAGAGTAAAGCAGCCACACCCAACATCAACAATATCTTTTCTTTTAATATAGCCATGGCGCTAAAGAAGTTTAAATAATATTTGAAAAAAAAAGTCTTTGTTCTCAGGATTTCTTAGGTACTTTGGAAAAATCCTCTGAATATTTTGGGAATAAAATAAAATACTTTCTTTGGATATATACACATTCATTATCATTTTTTTTCCACTGGAATACCCTGAAGTTCAATACAGAGTTACATTTTAAATCTTAGCCAGAACTAAAACATTGAGAGACAATAAAAAGTTAAGTGAAAATCAACTTCGTTCATTCTATGGTCAAAACTCTATTTTTCCATAAGAGAACACCTAGGAACTGATCATATGGAAGGAAAAACATTGAATGAAAGGGCCTAACAGTCCATTGCTTTTTGAATAGAGTGCAAATATATTTGGGGCCCTGCCAGCCTCCCACTTGAAGATAAAATTAGTTATGCCAAACAAATGTCTAACTTTCTCCTGTATAATTTTCTTTATGGGGAAATGACCTGACAGCATGGATGCTTAAAATGGGCTCTCCCACTTGACTGTTTTATTTATGATGCAATAGAGTACACATCTTTAAATTTAATGCTTTCTGAATTGAAACAGCAAAGGCAGATCTATAAAAAGAATGTCTGCACAAGCCAAAGACACGGAGTTAATGAGATATTATTTTACCACTCCTTAAGAAATGTGAACTATATTGACACCATGGAGAAGAGTGAAAAGTAAAAGAACATTGAAATAAAAATGAACCAAACTGAATGTACCTCTTTCCCAGCCTCAGAGATAGTAACTACAAAATCACATTACTCCTTTCAGACATCTGGCCCTGAAATACTTCCTGGGCACCTGGAGTAGTAAAGATCTGGTGTCGGGTTTTTGTCTTCAGTCAATTCATTAAGCTGCAAGGGGCCTAGTATATTAGATCACATTAGTCTCATAAAGTTGCCACCAGTGTTAAACAATAAGTATGTTTGGAAAGGGAAACACATTTCTTTTTTTTCTCCTAGAAAACAGAGCATTTTCCTTTCAGAGTTAGTCTTTGTTTTTTTAGCAGAGCCAAGAAATGAGTTCTATTTATCAAGCTATATTTTAAATAGGATTTAAAAATATAATAAAATGATATGTTTTACTTTCTAGTTAATAAATTTGCTTTTGTAAGTTAGAAGTAAATGAAGAGGACTTATATTTAGTCCAGACAGAGATAATACGTTGGTGAGTGTAGATTAAGAATTATGTTTAGGAAAATGAATTAACCTATTCCTGGCTACAGAGACAATGCCTTATTATATATAGAAAGTATACATAAAAGTAAAAGGGAGATGCTTTTTCTTCTTTTTTTTTTCCATTTTGTAGTACCATATCTTGTTTACGTGGTCAATACCCTTAGAATCCTTCTGATGTAAGTGGAAAGCATGATGTCAGTATAATGCTTGGTTTGATGTCGACAATTTGAATATGAGCATGTATTCTCCAACTCTGTGAATATGAAGATGTAATTTGCCTGTTAGGAAATAAATGACTAGGCAGCAGGCCTGTAATACATTCTTTCTTATCTGGCCAGTTCTTAAAGCAGATGGTTCCTGGAGGTTAACAGTCTATACTCCAGGATTAAACTAAATGGTTTCACTGATTGCCTTAGCTGTACCTGATATGACAGAAAGTGCAATAGGCCAAAGAGGTATTTCAGGCTGTTATAGACCTATAAGCAAACTGATTTTCAATCCCAATTTCTAAATCGAACCGGGGCGATTTACATTCTCATGTAATGGGATACAATATACATTTACACATTGCCACAAGGGTATTTTTAATTCACTAGCCTAGTCCCATAATCCAGTGAAATGGGACTAGAACTTAACAACCGTTATGAGGAACTTAGTGAAAAATATGATGAGATCATAAGAATTGCCTTCTTAGAGAAAGGAGGGCAAAAGAGTTAAAAACATAGCTACCTATAAGACAAAGGGGGTCTGACTGATAAATTCATTTAAAATTCAAAGCTAAGACCAGTCTTTGAAATTTTCTGAGGACGATGTGGGCTGCTGAAAATTGGGAGCATTCCTCAGAAGGTGGACGGTAAGTTGCTACATGTCACAGACCCAGCCCAAAAACAAGATGCTCAGAGCCTAGGGGCTCATTTTCCTCATCTAGAAGCCCTTTCCTTTTGCCCAGTTGCCTTGCTATATTGTTGGCAAATAAGCCCTAAAAAACTAGATAGTAAAGAACGCACTTCTAGATAATAAAGAACACACTTAAGTGGAACCCTTTTTTATAGAAATTCCTGTGTGAATGTAAAGTGGGTCATGTAGATGCCCACAAAAATACATGTAGCTGAGGGCTCAGGGGAACAGACTTCTAGGGCAGATGCCTCAGTCAGATCCCAGAGCTGGTTACTTGACTTCTTGAAATGAGCAGGCTTGGGGGTGCTCAGCCATGCACTGGTGAGCAGAGTCACACTGCATTGTTGTCGTACCTGATGAAGTGGCCGAAGTGATAAGAAACTGCATCCAATGGCAACAGGAAAGAAATCACTTAGAAATGGCTGGAAGTAAAATTCCCCAAGGACAACAGTCTGCATGCAACTTGCAAGTGGATTATATTGGACCTCTATCAGGGACACCAGGAAGCTACAAATGGGTGTTAACTAGGTTTGACACCTATTACGCTCTCAGATTCACTTATCCTGTAACAGAAGCAACTTTGAAGAACACAGTGAGAGGTTGGAACATCGATTCTCTATTATTCAACCAATCTGGACATAATATTTCTGATTAAGCTGGGCCTTTTACTCCTACTAACATGCAGAATGGGCAAAGAATACTGCATGGTCATGCCTCGTTCCTTATTCCCCGTTAAGCAAAGTGGGCTATCAAAACAGGCATTAGTCAGAACATCTGGTAAAAAAGTTTTTTAAGGATTGGCTTAGTTGTTTAAATAACATGTGTCTCAGATTGATTATGGGAGGACTTGGAAGTTTTCTAGGATTAGGAGATGGCAGGATATAGGGGAGAATGCAAATAAATAGCTGCAGGTATTACTGACTTACCAGCTTTTACTTTTATTTACCTGATATGATGTTCTCAAAACATGGGGTAAATGATTTTCTTGTGTAAACCACACCATATACAATACCACTATATTTGACACTGAGTTTTGCTCAAAGTATTTTGGATTGTCATAACTTCACTGCACCTTCAGTAGTCAAATTAGTGCTGACTGTGACTGTGGCCCCTCTTGTGAGAATTGTTATTCTTTATCTGTCAAATCCTAGGATATCTGCCTGGAGTTTGAGCTAAGAAGAACCATTAGCAAGACTGCTATTACTGTTGGATATTAGGTTAAACACAATATCTGAGTGGGTAACCCTAACTGTGGGGGGAAAGTGTGTGGGTCAAAACAGGTAATAAATAAAACATGGGGGTGGGAATATACCAGATGGAAAGTGCCCTCATTAGTGGACCTCATCATACTGTTTCCATGAGGGCGCTCTAGGGCAAGAGAATGATGCCCTGGCTTAGATCTGGAGCTGAGCAATTGGCAATGTTGGGAGAAACATCGAGAGCTATGTTCTCTGGAGAATGGAAATTGAATTCCTGCTGCTTTATGGGCTCCAAACAAATAGTTAATCTGGATAATCTGAAAAGAAAGAAGTGGCACTGCACCCACTAATGATCCAATTTACAAGGAGCTGACCAACTAAATGAATGCAGTACCTAATAGTGAAACGACAATTGGATTTCAGGTGATTTCTAAAGAACGCCAGAAGCTGGATATCAGTGAAATAATACCTGAAAAAGCCTGGGGAAAAAAAAGTCACTTTTAATTTTAAATGCAGAAAACATGTTTTAAAAGAACAAAGGTGATATATAGACATTTTCAGATAAAAACAGAGAGATTTCACTACCAACTGATCTTTAACTAAGTGAAATGTAAAAGTATGTGTCTCCTTCAGGTAGAGGGAAAATTGTCCCAGGTCTAAGATGGAATTATGAGCAACGAAATCGGCAAATGTGTGGATAAGCCTAAGCAAACATTGACTGTATGCTATAAAAAATAATAAAGATGTCTACTTTGGAGGGCAAAAACATTGTAAAACTATAAACTTGCACAATCATAATATTTGTTATTGGTTATGGGAAAACCCGAACGAACTTTTTGGCCAACCCAGTAGAAAGGATTGATCACAGTTTATTATTCCAAGATTCTTACATTGTTAAGGGAGAGTATATTTATGAAAATGCTATGTTGGTTATGCAACTAAGAATTTAAAGATAACCTTTAAAACAATCAAAATAGGGATCACGAGTTGCAAAAGAGTAAAGTAAAAATATGTAAAACAAAAATAGTGAAAGAAGATAAAATGACACCAAAATTATTAGTGTTTATATCTGGATGGTGTGATTATGAGTAAATATTTTTATATATTTTATCATTTTGACATGTGATTCAAATTTCCTACGTAGAATATATTCCTTATATAGTGAAAAATATGTATAAGTTCATCAAAAGTTATTGAGGACTTGGATGTTCTAGGTAGTGAGTGAACCTTACTTCAGGGATTTAAGGTTTTAAACCAATTTGTCAGTCATATTTCCACATCACAAAGAAACTACTTAATTTCAAACATAACTAAAACATATAAAATGTCAATCAACAGTTTTAAGTGAGTCTGTTTCAAATGAGAAGGATTTTTTCCATTTAAAAATTGGACCCTGGGGGCTTCCCTGGTGGCGCAGTGGTTAAGAATCCGCCTGCCAGTGCAGGGGCACACAGGTTCGATCCCTGGTTGGGGAAGATCCCACATGCCGCGGAGCAACTAAGCCCGTGTGCCACAACGACTGAGCCTGTGCTCTAGAGCCCACGAGCCACAGCTACTGAGCCCACGTGCCACAACTACTGAAGCCCGCACGCCTAGAGCCCATGCTCCACAACAAGAGAAGCCACCGCAGTGAGAAGCCTGTGCACTGCAACAAAGACCCAACACAGTGAAAAAATAATAAAATTAATTAAATTAAAAAATTGGACCCTGTAGATAAGAGGGTTTTTAAAATAGTGTTAGAAATAGAATGGATATCCATTCAAAAGTATTATTTCTAATATATTTAAGTTTCATATAATATCAGTCTTTTGTTTTCTCCTTTATGGACTAAAGGACAAGCTTCATTGCAAGCATTTTTGTTTCTGTTTTTGTTTATTTGTTTGGACTCTGTAGTCATCAAGCTATTATTTATAGAACAAATATTATTTATATATGTATGTGTATATTATATTACATTATTTATAGAATAGAATTTGGTGAGTTTCTGTTTTTTTCTAACTATATTTCTATATGTTTATTTCTGTTTCTAAACTATATTTTATTCTCAAATCCTGTGCTTAGAAAAGATGTGTTTATTCATGACTGCTTATGAACAACTGATTTACCTGTTAAAATGTGTTTTTTTCCCTAAAAGAAAACAGTTTCAATGACCTTATGTGAAGTGCTGAGGGACCATATTATATTTGTGATTAAAGAGAAATAGAGACAGCAAATGAAAGCTATCAGAAAGATTGTATTTGTGTAAGTTCCTCTAGCTATATTTAACTCACTGGGTGCAGGCACAAAGTAGGTGGAAATTTGTGGTTTAACCATAATTAGGATTTTTCCAAGGGAATGACAGAAATAGAGAGGGAAAAGGAATTGAGGGTTGGATAAAAGTGACAACTTCTCATGAAAGACAATGAACTCTAAGCTGGGCTAGGATGGAAGTAAGAATTCAAGGAGTAGTAGAGAGTAAAAAGCAGATTCAGTGGATAGAGGTCAAGGTGGGATTGAATACTTTTGTAGTGTGGTTACTAAAGTAAGTAAACTTGAAAGAGAATAGATAGTGCTCATATTGGAATGTTTTAAATAAACATTTTTAAAGATGATGCAATGATTGCCAATGACAAGTCTGTGTTATTGTGACCACAGTAGTGGATAGCTGATAGAGGGTAGACTAAATAGAAATCAGGGAGTGAAAGAAATGAGAATCCAAATTCTGAGGAAGGTCATCTTCATGGAGTTTGAACTGACCAAAAATAATTTTGGTGTTAGAGGAGGGGAAGAACAGTGATCCAGGTGGTAAATCTGAAGGAAATTAAGATTGTATTAGGAGTCCCTGAGAGCTTGATAGACTACAGCCATGAAGGGTCACAGGAGTCTAGTGTGGAGCCATGAGCTTCAGAGGAGCTGATGTTTTTGAGAGAGGAGAAAGTGCAAATGATTCTAGAAGCAAGCAAGGTGGGTCAGAGAGGACATCACCTCCTTTTCTGGAGGAATCTGAGAAAAAAACGCCCCTCATTTTAATGTGCTACAGAGGTGGTGCATCCTCAGGACAGTATCTGCATTTCAAGGAAGAACAAGAAAATGAAGAGAATGTTCAAAGCAGAGTTTGAAGATTTAAGGAATTGGCTAATGACAAATGATGCATTCCAGAGGACACCCTGGAAGGGTTTAGGGAGCTCATAGAGATACAGGAGATGCCACGAATTTTGAGGGTATACAAATTGATACAGGGATAGCAATTTGGGTGATGATGGGTAGGATCTTTGAAATTCTGTGAACTGAGGCAAACCAGAATATGAGGAATGATTTAATTGATGCTGAGAGTGTTTTAGGGAAGAAGTGAGTAATCAGTTCTGAGTATAGTTTTTCAAGATTTATATTTTGATAGGTGTTCAGTATTGAGGCTGATGAAAGGAGGAGGGGAAAATGGCATGAGGGAAGGATATTTGCTCTTAGCAGAGGGCCCTGTTGGTTGCTAGGTGACGGGCTTTGACTGGCTGTCACCCAGAGAAAGTCACAGGCTAGCATTACTTCGTGAAATTTTATTAACACCTAGAAAGGACAGCCATAACACCTAGAATGTGATCGGTTTTATTCAATTGCCTAGAACAGCAGTCCCCAACATTTTTGGCACCAGGAGCCAGTTTCGTGGAAGGACAAAGGGGAAGGGAAAGTATGATCTCGGGATGATTCAAGAGCATTTACATTTCTTGTGCACTTTATTTCTATTATTATTACATTGTAGTATCTAATGAAATAAATTATAACAACTCACCAGAATGCAGGATCAGTGGGAGCCCTGAGCTTGTTTTCCTGCAACTGTCCCATCTGGGGGTGATGGGAAGGAGACAGTGACACCCGAAAATGTGTTGCTCACGTCCAGCTCTACTCTGTAAGATGCAGCTTAACTGTCACTTGCCACTCACTGATAAGGTTTTTGATCTGAGGCCTGCAAGCAATTGATTTATTATGGTCTCTGTGCGGTCAAAACCTCTCTGCTAATGATCATCTGTATCAGCAGCCGCTCCCCAGCGCTAGCATCCGCCGCCTCAGCTCCACCTCAGATCAGCAGGCATTAGATTCTCCTAAGGAGCACGCAGCCTAGATCCCTCGCATGCCACCAGTTCACAGTAGGGTCTGCGCTCCTGTGAGAATCTACTGCCACGACTGATCTGAGAGAAGGTGGAGCTCAGGTGGTAATATGAAGCGATGGGGAAGCGACTGTAAATACAGATGCAGTATCGTTCGCTTCCTCGCCCGCCGCTCACCTCCCGCTGTGCCAGTTCCTAACAGGCCGTGGGCCAGTAGTGGTTCGTGGTCCTGGGGTCAGGGGACCCCTGGCCTAGAGTAAATGACAACTTTGATCTTTAATATAAAATGGTGCCTCTAAACTATCACGTAGAATAAAATACTCACAGTAGCCATTCTGGGGGAGATAACTCAAGAAATGCATGCCTGGTCATCTGGAGAATCAGAGCAAAGGCAGATGAATCAAGTGTTTGTGACACCAGAGTAAGCCTATTGCACATGAGGGGTAAATGATCACGCCGAAGACTCTAGAATGTCTAAGTCTGAGGGTAAAAGTCTTTCTCCTCTGCACAGGGTTCCCATGGTTCCTGCCCGAATTGACCTTTTCAATCTCATTTTTGATAATTTTACAGGCTGGCTACTCCCATTCTGATTGAAAACACTCTTTAAATGTGTGATATATTCAAACAGGGTTCAGTCAACTCAGCAGGTTTTGAAATCATTCTCTCACTTTACCATGAAATTGCAAATTTTTACTTGCAGTTAATTCATTGTGTGTTAATTTACTGTTGATATCTCATAAGACAATTTTTTTCTTGTGATACATACACTTGAATGACTTCACTGTTGCTCTATATGATAACAGTACGGTACAAGCCTAGATCGCATTTATTTTGATATCCACAGCACATAGCATGGACCTGATAAAGATATTCATACAGTGACTTTGGAGTACTTATTAAAGCGGGTACTAGAGGGTATTTAACACTATTTCTCTCCTTGATCTTCAGCACATGATGTGGTGTCACATTGTGTCTTGGTACTTAGTGTAGGATTTAGAGACTCCTCAACTGGCCTGAATTTGAAAACTCAAAGGAATATTTTTAGAATACTTTTTATAGTACCTAAGTGTGGTCTACTAATACCTTATTCATATATTCAAATCCATGAGCACATCAAGGTCTGTAATCTGTGACACATGTCTGTATTTATCTAACTGTAATTTATTTTCCATCCTAAATACCTCACATTCTTCAGAATTCCTAAACAATGACAGAATAATATTCCTAGTAATCATAAACAATTTCCTTTTTCCTTTTTTCCCAAATCCAGGCTTGGGATATTAAGTGGCAAGCCTTTTTTTCCCAAGGTTTAACCTTATAACCGGCTGTTTTACTTCGATTCTCTGTGCTGCAAAGTTTATACAGGAGCATATTTCATTTAAAACATTTTCCTGGATGGGCCCACCTTCTCTACTTTTAGATAAGATAGTTATCACCTATCCTTTTTTTAAATTGAAGTATAGTTTGATTTATAATATTGCGTTAGTTTTTAGGTGTACAGCAAAGTGATTCAGTTATGTATTGATGTAATAATATTTTTTCAGATTATTTTCCATTATAGATTATTACAAGATACTGAATATAGTTCCCCCTGCTATAGAGTCTTTGTTGCTTAATCTATTTTTATATATAGTAGTGTGTGGTATGTTAATCCGAGCCTCCTAATTTATCCCTACCCCCGACCTTACCCCTTTGTCTGTCCAAGTGTTTTTACTCAAATTGGCATTACTTCAGTCCTTTTTTATGGGCTGAGTAATGTTCCATCTTCCTTTATCCATTCTTCTGTCAATGGACATTTAGGTTGCTTCCATGACTTGGCTATTGTCAATAGTGCTGCTATGAACATTTAAGTGCACATATCTCTTTTGAATTAGAGGTTTTCATCTTTTCCAGATGTATGCTCAGAAGTGGGATTGCTGGGTCATATTGTAGCTCTATATTTAGTTTTTTAAGGAACCTCCATACTGTTCTCCATAGTGGCTGCATCATTTACATTCCACCCAACAATGTAGGGGGGTTCCCTTTTCTCCACACCCTCTTCAGCATTTATTAATCTGTATACTTTTTTTGATGATGGCCATTCTGACCAGTGTGAGGTGGTACCTCATTGTAGTTTGGGTTTGCATTTCTCTAATAATTAGTGATGTTGGAGCATCTTTTTCATAGGCCCTATTGGCCATCTGTACATCTTCTTTGGAGAAATGTCTATTTAGATCTGCCCATTTTTTGATTTGAGCTGTTTTGGTTTTTTTTGATATGTGAGCTGTATGAGCTGTTTGTATATTTTGGAAATTAGGTCCCTTGTCAGTTGCATCATTTTGCAAATATTTTCTCCCATATAGTAAATATTGCTCCCATATTATAAATACTGCTGCTATGAACATCGGGGTGGCATGTGTCTTTTCAAATTAGAGTTTTCATCTTTTGCAGATATATGCCCACCTCTGGCAAAACCCGGCCTAGGATTGAACTCCTTTTTAAGACAGTGATAACTGGTTTAGCAAAAAACAACCCACAAAAAACCAAAAGCAAAAAAACCAGATAAACTGGTTAATCACCGTATCTTAAAGGAGTTCTATCTTATGTCAGATTTGGACAGAGGCAGATATGGGGACAAGGATTGATGTGCAAGTGAGTTATTAAGAAGGTATCTATAGTACAAATGAATTGATAAAGAGTTGGGGGAAAAAAGACGGGAGGGATAGTGGCCAAGCATGCATGTGACTTTAGGCAGAGTCCCCACAGTTGAGTAGCCCTTGCCTAATTCCTCAAGGAAACTCAGATGTGTAAGGATGGCCTAAGAGCTGTTCCTTCCAGATCATGGCTGAGGTCCTTTCTTGGTCTTGTACTGTTCTTTCACTTGTTAAGGAACCTCCCGAGTGGGGGTGGGCAAGGGAGAGTCCTAGGCACTCCTGCTCTCCAAGCATGAGCACAGTGGATCCATTAACCCTAAACAGTCTTCAAAAGTGGTTTCAGATTGAGGAATTTGGAAGCGAAAACACATGGAAAATGGAGAAAGTTTCACAAAGGAACAAGATATGAGCAAAACTGGGCAGAGTGCCTAGAGTGTCCACTGAAACTTCCCTTGAACTTACTGCATCAGAGATCATTTTCTGATATCTATACTATTTATTGTGACTATTTGCTATGTGTCTGGCATTAGACTGAATGCCGAGAACAGGAGATAGTTAAGGACAAGTTTCCTGTCACTGAACAATTTATAGTTTGGTGGGGTACGGGGAAGGAGAAGAATGTGTGCAGAATGACAATCAATGCTATAACAGGTCATTTTTTCAGGAGTTCTAGAAGCACAAAATAAGGGGTACTAGTTGACTATGGGGTAGGGTCTTAGGGAAGATTTCTCTGACGAAGTACCTCTTGTTGAAGCATGAACAGGATTATTCTAGTAGTTACATTCTTTTTCTCATTCTTTTACTGTCAAAATTTTCCCACACTCTAACAATTTAAAAGTTCTGCTCTGTGGTTTCCTGGAGCACAACTCTCCTAAAACCTACCACTCATAGGTTAATTGATAAACGACCTAATGATCTTTGCTCAGCTGTTTTTTAAAACATCAGTTGCTCTGTAGCATTTTATATATATATATTTTAACACTCCAGTCATCACGGAAACTCTCTAGTTTTGCTGGTGCTGCCCTGCCCTGGCTTTCTTTGTGCCCACCTAATCTGCCTTTTTGCCCAGGTTGTTTGTTCTCTTTTATTTACTTCTTGTGTGTCATTTACTAAGGTTTAATCTCCTGCCCTCTGCTCTGCTTGCTGGTGTTTGGTTTTCCCCCTTGAGCAGTCTTTCCTTGTGCTTCAGGAGTCTTCATAATGATCAGGTCTAATTTTTTTTTAAGCTTAACTCTGTTCTTTCTCTGAAATCTTAGTTTAGTTCTACACACTACACTTTAAAGAAAGACACAGTCAAAGGACTAAAAGCACATCAAATGATGTTGAACCTAGAGAAGAGAAAGTTCAATGGGACATGAAAAGTGCCTGCAATTATAGAGGGGCATTTTGTGAAAGAAGGATTAAATTAATTTTTGTTTCCACAGGGAACAGCTAGCACCATAGCCTAGCATTTTAAGGAGACACATTTTTGAATCAGTATAAGAAGGACATTTATAAAAATTAGGTTTGCAAAAGTACATTGAATTGATAGCAAAATAGGAAATTATCCTGTCATTAAAGGATGTCAAACATGAGTTGAATGACAATTTGTTAGGAGTGATGTTGAAAGGGATTGAAGCTTCAGGTGAGGATAGAGCCTTATAGGTGTTAAAGTCCATTGCAACTTGGAGATAATATCGTGCTATGATCCCCTTGGGTTTTCCATTGTTCTTTCAAGCCAAGCATATCTCAAATATAATTCATCACGTTCCTTTTCAAGCTGGCTTTCCAGATGACTTCCCATCTGCCAGTCAAACTGTCTTCCCACAGATCATCATACACGCTTGACACTTCAGCACCATCACTAGCTCATTTTTCTCTTTTGTTTCTCGTTTCTAGCCAGTCTTCCAGTCCAGTCAGTTTTCCCTTGGTAAAATTTCTTTGATTCATCCTTTATTCTTCCTGTGGTAACTGTTGTGATTGAGCACCTTACCTAGAACTCTGGCAAGGATAAAATTAATTTTATCTTACAGCATTTTTGGCTCCAGAGTCTCTGTCCCTACAATCTACTGTGTAGAACATCCCTCATGAACTTTAAAAACTTCATTTTCTGTAATAAATAAGAGGGATATAAATAACAACTATGCAAATAAAAGTAAACTCCTTTAAACTGATTTTAGACCATACTAAGTATCATTTCATCAACTTCCTCTTTAACCAATGTTCCATTATGTTAAGAGCATAAACCTTCCACTAAACAATGTTTATTCCCTAAGATGAGCTGGCCTTTCTATTAAGAATTGCAAGAACACTTTATCTTGAATACATCTTTCTAATTCTTTCATCTGTGCTTCAGTTTCAATTCTTTTTCTCTTTGTAAAAACAACTCTCGTTTCTATTTTTTCCCAGAAAGTAGCTCTCACTTCTGCTTAATATATGCTAAAAAAACTAACTTCTTGAGAGCAATACTCTTGTACTAAGCACAATGCCCAGTATTTCAAAACCATTTGTTAGAATATATTTGTTACAATTACAGATTTAGCATACTGTTCACATGGTTTTTAATTAATATTAAGTGAATCAGGCACCAGCTTCTCCTTTATCATAGGTACAGCTGAGGCAATCAGGGAATATTGTTCACTGAAATATTCTGACTTGCAATTATTAGTGCTTTGTGGCTCCACATTTATATTAAAAATCCACACATAAGTTAAATGAAAAAGTCATAATATCTGACTCTGTCCCCTATTTTCCTATTTGGCATAATATATTTGGTTATCTTTTGACCCTATGAGTAATAACATCAAAAATCCTACTGATGCCGGAGGAAAAGACGTTTCGTTTCTGTTTTACTTTGACAGTAGAAGGCTCCATATCATGATGGATCTTAAGCACATTCTGTAGCTGCAGGTCTTTGGGATGACCCTTACATAACTGGTGTGGGAAGCACACAGGTTGGTGTCATCACAGAGACCCACCAGCTAGGTCTCACTTGGCTCTTGCAAAGCACCACTAGCAATGCTCTGGAAGCACAGATCTCTTTTGAAGTCCTGGGCAATTTCCCCCATCACATGCTGGAAGGGATGCTTCCATCTGATATTAAGGAGGTGTCACAGCACTAGGCTGTAAGAGATGACTTCATGCTTAGCAGAGTGTCACCTTTGCAAGCAGCTTTTGTATCTAGGCCCTTGCTGGTTACTTCAGCCTGTTGTCAATGACATATTTCCTCAGTTTTTTGCTTCTTCCTTTCTCTTTCAGTTACACATCAGCTAGTGAGGTACCTCAGACTCTGGGAGGCAAGAACAATACAAAGAGTGAAGTAAATTGGGGACGTGGTGCTGCATGCAGATAAGCACGCTCCTCTCATCTGGCCTCCTGGGCTTCAGCTGCCCAGAGTAAACCTGACCAAAAATAATTACTTAACAGCAGCAGAATCAATGCTCCCAATACTTATCTAACTGTTCTTCCTACCCAATTTTTAACTTTTTAATTAAGTGAATATTCTTTAAAAGATGAACACTTGGAAATGAAAAATTTCAAGAAATACTGTTTTTATGTAGACATGCTAAATTGTTCAGAGCTTCAGATTCTCCACCTTTAAATAGGCTTGATACGGGGCCATGTTTGTTACATTCTGTGGCCAAAAATGTGCATTAAATTGAAGAGAAAATTTAGTACATGCTCAAGCAGATTGGTAACTTTCTTCTTTTTTTTTTTTGGCTTTAAAAAAATATTTTTTAATGTTTATAGAAGTTATCAGTTTAATCCTTGATTTTTGAAACAATTTTAAATCCAAGAAAATTATTTTCTTAAAAATAGGTTACTGCTCACATAGATCTGTAGAAAAAGGATCTTGTTTATTGCAGTTGGATTGTAATATTAAAGCTGAATTAATAGTGTGTTCTTCAGCTCTCGAGACTATCCTGTGAATAATTCATAGTATCCAATATACCTCCTTTTAATTTGGTATCACCAGGACATTTACTTTATGGACTGAATATGAAAGCAGCTTCTTCTTATCTGAGGATTAATTAACTATGAATGGGAAATGATCTTGTAAGTTAACTTTATGCTTTATTTTTTTCCTTTATCATTCATAGGTAAGGAAATGACAAAGGATTATTTTTTCCTTTTGGTCATCATTTTCTTTTTTCAAAAATATAGAAATATATATTCTATGGATGATTGCTATACTGTGGAATTGTAAGGACTCTATATCCGAACTAACCTTTACTTGTCTTTGGTCTTATCTTCTGTTAGTAATTTTACCCTCAAGAAAAACCTATGTCTGCAATCCAGGATATTTTTATTTCTTCATTTTCACCGTGGTTCTTAAATGCCCATGGTGTCCAAAGGGTTCCCCAAGAATGTGTAGTTAAAAAGCTACTTTTCTGGGCTTCCCTGGTGGCGCAGTGGCTGGGAGTCCGCCTGCCGATGCAGGGGACACGGGTTCGTGCCCTGTCCGGGAAGATCCCACATGCCACGGAGCGGCTGGGCCCGTGACCCATGGCCGCTGAGCCTGCGCGTCCGGAGCCTGTGCTCCGCAACGGGAGAGGCCACAACAGTGAGAGGCCCGCGTACCGCCAAAAAAAAAAGCTACTTTTCTTTTCTTCACAGATATTCTTTTAGCAAGTGTGAAGATAAGGAGCCTTAGGGGTTTTTCTTCTCTCTCTAAAAAAATGCTCAAAGTTCTTCATTTGATTGTATAATTGTGAAGATGATTAACTTCACAGCAACAGCAGAACTTTAATCCCAGCACATGAATAGTACACTTTGATCTTATTTATGACTATAATACTCCACCCATTCATTTAAATATCATAAGAAAATCAGTCGACTCATGGGAACATGAGTTTCCTTCTTGGCCTGATTATAATACGTATGGTATGAATTTAATGAGTTTAAAATATTAAACATATTTTCTTTAAGTAAAGATTTATTCTTTTGTTCTCATGATACAAGTAGATTTTATAGTATTTTCTTATGAAATATTTTTATCCATTAACTTTTTCATTAGGACTTTATCTTAGCATCTTTATAAATTATGAAAATCCTGAGAAAATATGTTTGTCATCAAACATAAATAATATTAAAATCAGTGTTCTCGGGCTTCCCTGGTGGCGCAGTGGTTGAGAGTCCGCCTGGCGATGCAGGGGACGCGGGTTCGTGCCCCGGTCCGGGAGAATCCCACATGCCGCGGAGCGGCTGGGCCCGTGACCCATGGCCGCTGGGCCTGCGCGTCCGGAGCCTGTGCTCCACAACGGGAGAGGCCGCAACAGTGAGAGGCCCGCGTACCACAAAAAAAAAAAAAAAAAAATCAGTGTTCTCTGACAAACTACTTTTTACCCAACAGTTTAAATTCCAATATTCCTATGGGCAAACTAAAAGGATCGTTATGAGGTCAATATATTATTTTTTAAAGAAAAAAGAAAAGGCTACACTGGACAGTATTTCTTGGGGATCTGGGACCAGTAAATGTTCGAAGAGGTCTACTTGAAAAAAATTTTCTTATGAAAATAAAAATTTTGGTATCTTCTGCCAATAATTTTAAAAAAGGATATAGCAAAATATTTTTCCAGAATTCTGTTCTTTTAATAGTTGAAGTAAGAGACAATGTTGATATCTATTGGTTTAACCTGGGAAGAGTAAACAGAATTAAGTACAATCATCAAATGTAACACACAAGAGAAAATAACATTGAGGCAAATGCCCCAAGAATCACTGGTGCAGAGAAAGGAGTAGGCATGTAGGAATCAATTGAAATTTGGAACCTGACTCCTGTTTGTCTATAAGAATTTAGTGTCCTTGCTGAGACTCAATTTCACCACATGAAAATTGGAGATAATCATTAAGGATATCCGTGTGTGTGTGTGTGTGTGTGTGTGTGTGTGTGTGTGTTATATGTGTGTATGCATGTAGCAGTGATCTTTTCCAGTATGCTGTAAGGTGTTTCTCCCAAATCATAACCCATCTGCAAGATTTTTTAATAGACTGTTTTTTAGAGCAGTTTTGAAGTCACAGCAAAATCAAGTGGAAAGTGCAGAGTTCCCGTGTACCCCATGTCCCATACTTGCACAATCTCCCTTACTATCAGCATCTCATCCATTGAAGCATGTGACTGTGTCCAGTATGCATTTAAGAACTTGTGAACTTTTATCTGTGGATCCTGAATTAGTAGGCCCTTTTGTTGAAACAAAGAATAAGATATAATCTTCTACAGCAGTGACACTTCTGGTTTATATTATGTATTGGTGACTTCTGTTTTAAACAGCCTGTTTGGTAATATTTAAATCAAATTAAAAACCAAAATCTTCTCTATTGCATTCGAGAAGATTTTACATACGAGGTATGTTTTCAGGCAATAAAATGTGTTTTGATTTCTTTAGCGTGGTGAAAATACAAAACTCTTGTTTGTGTAGCTGTTTTATTTCTGTTTTACTTCTGACTTATTGAGGCCATATTTGGCTGTCTAGTCACCTGGCTGTGGAATAGCTTATCACCTCTCACCACCAGTAGGGGCTTTCTGCATGCTTCCAGGCATAAATAACACATGCAGGGCAACAAAGATGTTCCACAAAATAAAAATAACAACAGTAAAGAAAGATGGGCATGAAACCAAATGGATATTAAATCAAGTACCTGAAGTCCTTATTTATAAACAGAGTTCAGTATGTATTATTAGATTTGTTTTATAAAAACCATTTAAGCATTATAACACTTGGTTATTTAAATTTTCTTTTTCTTTTTGAGGGAGGATACTTTGAAAAACTCAAACTGGTGTTTTCAAGCAGGAGAAAGAGTGTCTGATAAAATGTTCATCCTTAAGCTAATTGAAAATTAAGTCATAAGTCACTGTGAATTTACTCACAATGGATTTGTGAATTCTGAAATTAATTAAGGGCACTTATGTGTAGCACTGCTCTTGGTACTAAAGTTGAGGTATCTTATGCGTTCATCATTTAACAAGTATGTTTTTAATATTTAATATATATGCCAGACACTGTGCTATGCACATGGTATTCATAGTGGACTTTAAAAACAAATTCTGTTCTAATGGAGCTTACATTCCAGGGGCTGAAGGGAAACAGCAACTAAACATATAAACACATCAACAAGATAATTTCAGAGAGAGAGAGATGAATGCAATGAGGAGAATATAACAGAATGCTGTGACTGAGGGGGACAGGGAATGAGTTGGGGCCTGTTTATGTGGAGTGAATTGCATAGAGTGGCCACCAGGGAAGATCTTGGGATGAGAGAGCTCCAGGCAAACAGAACAACTATAGCAAAAACCCTCAGGTGAGAACAAAGCTGCACTGTTTGAGGAGCAGCAGAGTGGCCTGTATGCCTGGAACAACTGAGCAGAGGACTGTTGTGGTAGGATACACCCTCTGAGAGATTGTCAGGGTCCAGATTAAGGACTATGGACTTTATTCCAAATACAATGAGGAGACAGTGTTGACATTTCACTTAGGCGAGAGGAAACATCTGATTTATATTTTTAAATGGCCATCCTGGCTTCTGCAGATTTAATGGATTGTAAGGGAGAATTCTAAAGAATAGAAGCAGATGCTAAGTAGGAGACAACTGCAGCAATCCTTGGAGGGATAGTGGTACCTTGAACCCTGGGTCATAGCAGTAGAAATGGAGAGAAGTGGGCATAATACATTTTGAAAATAGACTTGACAGAACTTGATGATGATTTGGATTTGAGAAAGAATAAAGAAAAAAGAAAAATCAAGAACAGCTTCCAGGATTTGGAAACTGAGAGAATACTGTTTCCATTTGGTGAGTTGGCAGTGGCCGTTGGAAGAACAGATTTGGGTTTGGCAATCAAAAGTTCTGATGTGGACACAATAAATCACATCTCTGTGGAGATTTCTAGTTGGAAGTTGGAGAAATGAATCTGGATTTCAATGAACAGGATATAATATTACAGTTTAGATCAGGATTAAGAAGACATTTTGTGAATTTATTTTTATAAATCTTTCTTTTTTAAAGTTTAACATTGTTTCCCTAGTTTGGTATCAAAATATTATAGCCTTTGAAATAAAATGACTTAAGGCAAAGTCTTCTACAACAGGTAAGTCATTAGAGCTTATCCATGTGTCATATATTCATTGTTAATGTATTATTAGAGCAAGGCAGACAAGAACACATTTACTGATGAAACACAAGACATTTTCTTAAGGAAAATAAATAGTTGAAAGGAAATAAAATATATGTAAGGGCAAGAAATTCTTTTGATACTATTTGGATGGATCTTTTTTGAGCTGCCAAAGGGATTATTAAATAGCACCTCCAGTTTACAAGGAAGATAAAATGTAGATCCCACTCATTGTCCAAAAAACTTTTACATTTGGGTGTTAGCGATTCATTGCTACTATCTTGGCCAAACCTGTATTAGTAGAGATGTTTTCTCCCAAATACAATTTCTTTCTTAGAATCTTGTCAATTTTTAAGCTTTGAAGAACTCAGTTTATAATGTATGGATTTAGATTAGAAAGCCTGGGAAGGAAATAAAATTATATTTGTCACAGATTCAGTTTCTCTGAAAGAAAGCCCCCCCCCAAAACCAAACAAATAAACAATAAAAAAATCAAACAAACATAGATTTGCAGCTTCTTTGAATATATATTATCTCCAGTTTAGAAAGTGTTAATCCTTAAGGACAGTGACCTAGTTCCATCAAAGGCTACCCAAGTGTTACTATCAAACAAGTCAGGATGGTTTTCATTTTCAGGTCATAAAAAATTACCAATTCTCTGGAAACAGTAAGTCTTATCTTTATGACTTGCTTAATGTGCATTGGGCTTTCTTCCCACCCTGTGGAAATGTGCTCTGCTAGTCTTCTAAAAGAAGCCAGGTACAGAAAAACCAACCAAGGTTTGCCACCCTCAACTTGAGCCTGTAGGGAGGTGTCATAGATTTTCAGGTTATTGGAAATCAATGCTAATTGGAATTCTTTTCAAAGCAGCAAAAATATTACCTGGAGCAGCCTTGCAGACATATCTAGATTTAAGTTTAACAGTCCCGCCACTGAACTAAATATTGTCTGGAGAGAGAGACTTTTGATCATGCTTATATTTCAAAGGAAGATTCCTACTCCTTGAATTTGTATCATATTTCTAAGTGTCTGTGAACCTAGAGAACTAATCATTCCTGGTTGATGGGACGCAGAAAGCAATACAATTTGCTTTGCGGTAACATTCAGTTGATGTTTTCTGAATCAGTGATGCTCAAATAACAAAAGATTCAAAAGATTACATGTGCATATTTGAAAGCAAAGTTGACCTGATTTCTACTATCACAAATAGTAGAAATCCTCAAAGTCTTTCCTGAAAGCGCATATACTCGTGCACACATGCAGGCATGCACAGGCACTTCAGGAACTGAAGCTTGCCTGGTAAATCATTCAGTTCCAAATTCATTAGCCCCCAAAAAGCTGAACTCATTTTGAAGTCCAGGAATGTTAGAAGAAAGCAAAACCAAAAACTGCCTGCCCAACTTTAAAACGGGGTTTTGAAAATTAAGGATACATCAGTCAGTGGCTTATACCTTTA
The DNA here is from genome assembly GCF_008692025.1 of Phocoena sinus. Classification (NCBI taxonomy): domain Eukaryota; kingdom Metazoa; phylum Chordata; class Mammalia; order Artiodactyla; family Phocoenidae; genus Phocoena; species Phocoena sinus. The sequence continues at coordinate 11,592,840 of NC_045776.1, read as the reverse complement.
ACCTTTCACTTCTGGAATAACTTTCTGGTGCAGGGCATCACTGTGCCTGTTTCTAGCACAATGTATCATTTCTAAACATGTAAATTCCTTGGATTCCAAGAAAGGAGTCCTGGAGGAAATGAATCCTGATTAAATCTAAAGGCATTCTAGAGTTGTGTAATTACTGTTAATTATAAAATTATAGCTGTTTATGTTCCATTCTTTCCGAGTAAGAGAGTAAAAGTGTGTACTGATTCTTAGGCTTGTTCAGGTACTGCTGGAGTGATATATTTATGTTCCAGAATTGCACTAAAAGCCATAAATGGCCAGGGAAATCACCAGAATGACTTCAAATATCACTTAATTGTGAACATGCTTATAGGAGAAACTTATGTGAGCAAATATATTTTTTATTACCATGCCATTTTTACTTTTCCAGGTGAAGGTATGCTACAAAGGATTTTCTTAAAGTCTTATTTTATACACAGTGCTTACTTTTAAAAATTTAAGTCAATATTAGCCTATAAAATTTTAGAATGTTAATATGAAACATTCTCAGTATAGATATTGTGCTTCCTGACGGTGGTTCCTTAAATGTTATGGAGGTGAGGAGCACTGCATTGACCTCACTGCTTATGGTTCGGGGTTTTACAGCCTCTAGCTCTGAGATGACAGTATGGGTTATAGGTTCCTGTCCATTAAGTATATCTATCCAAGAATATAAAAGAAACCTGTTTCTCATTTGTGTAATCATTTCCCGTGTCTGGAACCATGTACCATGTGGCAGACTGAAACCTGGAACTTCTGGCTCCAGCATTTTGGTCTGAGGACAATTAATGTGACTATACCAATAATCTGTTAACTACAAAGTTAAAGAAACTGTGAATTGTGAAAAAGATTGTGAAAATCCTTTTAGTGTCGTTCCTGCTTCATCTGGCAAAGGCATGAACTTTCTGTAGCTCTTTGTACTCTAACTTCATGGGCTGCTAGGTGTCTGAATTAACAAGATGAAAAACCTATGCTCTTAAGATCACTCCATTCCCCTTTCTGGGTTCTTATATTCGTTCACAAATATTTAAGAAGCCAGTTTTGTGTCATATTCTGAAGCTTTCATGGTTATCAAAAGCAGACAATATGACTGATTTCATGGAGCTTACCATCCAGTGGAGAAATCAAATATTAATCAGTTGATCACTGAAATAAATATAAAGTTGAAAAGACACTAGAGAGGACAGTACTATGAAAGCATATAATTGAACAAGCAGAAATCATCCAAGGCCAGGAAAAGCTTCCCTGAGGAAGTGATGGTTTAAACTGTGATGTGAGAGTAGGTAGGAATTAATATATTCAATGAAAATATAATAACAAAAGGAAAACATGTCTTGTGTGATGCTGATTTGTTTTCTTTTAAAAATTATTTGTATTAGAATAGTTTTAGATTCATAGGAAAGTTGTAAAAATAGTGCAGAGTTCTCAGATGCTCCACACCCCATTTCCTCTATTGTTAAGATATTACATCAGTGTAGTTCATTCCTCACAATTAATAAGCCTATATTGATACATGACTATAAACTAAACCCCATACTTTATTTGGATTTTATTAACATTCCCATAATGGCGATTCCTTTCCCAGATCCCTTCCAGGATATCAAATTGAATTTGGTCCCCATGTCTTCTTAGGCTGCTCTGGGCTCTGACAGTTAATCAGACTTTCCTTGTTTTTGATGACTTTGACAGTTTTGAGGAGTACTGCTCAGGTGTTTTGTAGAAGGTCATTCTACTGGGGTTTATCTAAGGTTTGTATCACGTTTAGACGGGGGTTATGGGTTTTGGGGAGGAAGACCACAGAGGTGAAATGCCATCGTATCCTCATCGCATCATATCAAGGGGCCGTGCTATCAACAATCCACGTGAATGTTCACTGATGATATTCACCTTGATCACCTGGCAAAGGTAGTGTTTGCAAAGTGTCTCCACTGTAAATTTACTTTTCCTTTTTCATACTCTGCTCTTAAGAAGCAAGTTACCAACTACAACTTACACTCACAGGATTTGGAGATAAATTCCATTTCCTTGACCAGGGAGTAGCTACTTAAATTTTTTGGAACTCTTCTGTGTGGTAGATTTGTTTTAACAAATTTTAAAATTTGTTAAATTTTAAATGGCTCACAATTTAACCATAAAAATATTGACTGTACCTTTATCTGTGCAATGTGGTTTAAGGGGATTTTAAATAACAGTATATTTGTCTGTACTTTTCTGTATTTCCAAAATTTGTACAATGAATGTGGTTTTATTATAAACAAATGTTATTTGAAATAAAAAAAAACCAAGATGTGAAATAGTCTAGCATATTTAAATTTGGAATCTACACATATACTACAATTAGATTTTTCTTTAAATTTTTGTATTTTGAAATATATTATATGAAGAGTGTGTATAAATTACATTTACAGCTTAAAGAAATGAAATTTATGATAAACATCAGTGTACCCATCATCCAGCTTAAGATATAACAATACCTTAGAAGCTCCACATGCCCCTTTTGTGATTGTAGTTCTCTTTATTTTAAATGGATTGTCATCCTGATATTTGTGTCCCTCGGCCCTTTGTTTTGTTTTATAGTTTTAACAAATATTTATGTATGCTTAGACAGTTTTCATAACAATATAAATGGAAAAGTACTTGTGTCTTTTGCACAATATTATATTTGAAAGATTCAACCATAGTGTTGTATATAATTGTAGTTCATTTTCACTGCTGTATAGTGTTCCAATATATGAATTTATCAGTAGTATATTTATTGTCTCTAATATTGATGGCCATTTGAATGATTTTAGGTTTATGAATATCATGAACAATGCTGCTACAAACATTCCTGTGTAATGTGTCTTGGTGCCTGTGTGTAAGAATTTCTATAAGGTATATATCTAACAGTTAAATGGATAGATTACAAAAAGCTACATTACTAAAATATGCCAGATTATTTTCCAAATTTTTTGCCCAATTTGTATCTCTGCCAACAGTATGAGTTATGATTGTGCCATAGTCTTGCCAATTCTCAATATTCTTAGAGTTTTAAAATATTGCCAATGTTTTGTGTGTGAAATGAAAAGTGGTTTTAATTAAAAGTGGTTTTAATTTTACCTGATTAATATTCAAAAAGAGCATGTATTTTCTGTTTTAATCGGCCATTTCTTTTCCCACATTTGTGAAACACTTATTTTCACGCTGCTTATTTTTAATGCAGATTGCCTTTATTCATATTGATTTGTTAGATTTCTGTGTATATTCTGAAATCTTTTCACTGGTAAGTATTACAAATATCTCCCAATTTTGGGTTTGTCTTTACATATTTGTTATTCTATTTATCAGGACTTTTAATAAACAGAGGTTTTTCTATTTGTCAAATATCCCTTTTATGGTTTATATTCTTTGTTTAATCCTTTAAAAAGAGATTATCCCAACCACATGATCCTAAAAGTGTTCTCTATAGTTTCTTCTAAAAGTTTATTTTTCTTTTACGTTTATCTTTTTGTTTCATGCAGAATTGATTTTTGTTAATGATATGAAATAAGGATTTTTAAAAATAAATTTGTTTATTTATTTATTTATTTTTGCCTGCATTGGGTCTTCGTTGCTGCGTGCAGACTTCCTCTAGTTGTGGCGAGTGGGGGCTACTCTTCCTTGCGGTGCGCGGGCTTCTCATTGCAGTGGCTTCTCTTGTTGCAGAGCACGGGCTCTACGTGCACAGGCTTCAGTAGTTGTGGCTCGTGGTCTCAGTAGTTGTGGCTAATGGGCTCTAGAGCACAGGCTCAGTAGTTGTGGCACACGGGCTTAGTTGCTCCACGGCTTGTGGGATCTTCCCGGACCAGGGCTGGAACCCATGTCCCCTGCATTGGCAGGCGGATTCTTAACCACTGCACCACCAGGGAAGCCCAGAAATAAGGATTTTTTTAAACTTGTTTTCTGTATAGTTAGTGCATTGTCCCAGCATTATTAAGTGGTCCGTAATTTATTCCCTATTCTTCAGTGTAAATTCTTTATATATTATACTTCAAGTTTATTTAGGTCTATTTCTGGGCTTTCCGTGCTCTTCTCTGGTTATTTATCTCTGCCAAGATCAGACAGATTTTCATCAGTTTGGCCTTATAATCAAGAAGAGGTTGTCTTATATAATTAGAAGTGGTTTCATTATTCTCAAACCTTAGCCTCCTGATATCCACAGTATTGTCAACTTTATATGTTCACAAAAACATCCCTCTTAATTGAAGTTGCATTGATTTTTTTTTTTTTGCATTGATTTTTAAATCAATCTGATTAGAAGTAACATTTTTAATACATTGTAACTTCCTATTTATAAAATACATGTACATGGATATATAATATAATAATATAATATAAATAATATAAACAACAATAGTATATAATCATGTACATATTTGTATAGATCTCCTTTAATATATTTAAAGTAATTTTATAGTACTTACTTAAAGGTCTTGATAACTTTTGGGAAACTTATTCCTGATAATTAATGTATATATATGTATAAAATTTATAATTAGTAATAATATTATACAACATATAATTATATTATATAATTTATTAATATATAATAACAACATATGTATAGATAATATATAATACAACGCTGACAATATAAATGTTAATTGTTATATATAACAGTATATATATTTATATAGGCTTCTTTTAATGTATTTTAAAGTAGTTTTATAGTACTTACATCATAGCCTTGATAGCTTTTAGGAGACTTATTCCTGATATTTCATATTATGTACTAATATTGTGACTGGTAGGTATTTTTAATAACACTTTCTAACTGTGGGTGGTATGTAAAGTGTAATTAAAATTTTATATTGATCTTTTATTTAGCAACAGTGCTAAAACTCTTTGTAATCAAATAATCTTATGGATTATTTTTAATGTAAATAAGTTTATCAGCTGGGAAAAGTGGTGGTATTTTCCTTCCTTTCCAAATTTTGTACCTGATCTTTATTTTAGTTGTCTCATTTCAATTGCTATGATGTCTAGTACAGTATTGAATAAACATTATTTTAGCTATCATTGTAATCTTGTTCTTGATTTTACATTGTTATTTTATATTATTAATATTTGTTTATAATTATATATCAAATGTATATCAAAATAATATAATTATACCAAAGTACTGGTGGCTGCAGTTTCTTTCATGTTTGATTTGTATATTAGATCAAGAAATGTCCTTTAGTGTAGCCAGAGTTAATCTGATTCAGATGGTAAGATACGTTCCCATTAACTGTATTTGTTTTGTGAATATTTTAAAATATACTGTTAGTGCTAAAAATAAATAATGTATGTATAAAAACTATATTTCCATATATATTGATTTAGTTCAATATTTAATCTAGATTAAACATACTAAGAATCTATGTTACAAATATTGATTTCAAACTTTTCCTCTATGTAGAAGCTACACATTTAACTAAAGTCTGTGTTACACAATTACTCAGTATGTATTTGGTCCCTTGCAGATTCATGTGTATAGTGGGTAGTAGGACAGAGAAGAAAATTACTTGGGCAATGGATTCTGAAGAACATTAATATAGAGCCTAAGTATCACTCATCTTACCCACATAGGTGTCTAGGAAACTATTTCTCTCTAACTCACACATGTGGCCATCACCAAGTTCCCAAAGAAATCAACAATATCTCACTAATATACATGAGGTTGCAGATTCCTTAGGTCCTTGCTGGGGAAAGGTCACCCATTATTGTTTCCCTTTGAGGGAGAGAATGAAAAGAGATACAATGCAAACTAGGCTCTTTCAACCCTCCTCCTGACCTTTATCCCTGCATCCTACTTGTTTTAAAAATGTCTTTTTGATCACTCAATGGAAATCGAATTTGGAAGAAAATGTTTCCCTATAAGTAACCATTGTTGACAGGAGTTCAAAGTGAAACCAGTGAAAGTGTTTTAAAAGGTGACATCCTATCCTATTGTCAGATTTTGCTTGGATTGTAAAATATTTTGCAAGTTGAATGCAGAACGATCTTGGAATTGACAATAGTATTTATCCTGCTTTCTTTCCGCTTTATGTACAGAAAGTTATCTTGTTGTGTGTGCATGTACATGCATACGTTTGAGTGTGTATGCATGTGTGCTTTCGCCTAGCTTTTCCTTTCCTGGGGAGTGAACAGCCCTGGTAACCGCCGCTGTTACTTTGTCTTTCTAGCTCCTCAATTTCTGTTGCATCACTTTCCAGTCGTGTCCAGAGAGGATTGTGATATTGAAATAATGGTATTATGTAAGAATTCCCTGGCCACATTACCTACTCGTTCTTATGTGAATTAAAATGACATTTTAAATGGCTGAATGTACAGACTGCACAGAATAGCTAAGAGTAGGCAAAGAAACATATTTTTTTTCAAATTCAGCTATTAAGTTGTAAGATAAAGAATTACGTGTATTTAAACAGTTTTTTCAATAAATGACCAGTGTTTATATATGTATGCCCCCTCCATATTCTTTCCCATTCATTCAAGAAAAAAAAGATAGAACAAAACAAAATGAGGTTGTTCTAATATTCCAAAAATATATTCTTTGAGATGTTTGTACCACATCTGTTCTGAGGAAGGACAGTGAACAAAATACTTTGTTGATCCATTCTATTCCAGTAGATTGGGACTAAAAGTAGGACAGAGTTTTGTTGAAATTCAGATTGATTTTGAGGCTAAGTCTGTTTCTTTGTAAGGATAAAAATAAAGTAAATCACCATAATTAAATGATTTTAATGATGAATTTTATGTTCTTTTTTGTGTCTGGACATCCTTCTCTCTCTTTTATGGCTTAAATTCTTTCCCATTCTCATGAACCAACTTCTGCCCCATCACCTCAATCAATCACCTAATAATGACCTTCTTTTCTTTAAAAATCCAGTGGCTTTCTTTCAGTGTTTGTCTACTATCTTAAAGCTCGTGGAGCCTAGGATTCCTAACTTTTGAAAAACTTAGTAGACATTTTTAAAACAGTTTTAGTTTTATAGAAAAATTGAGCAGAAAGTACTGAGAATTCTCATATGCCCCCTCTTCCCTCCCATATATTTCCCCCATTATTATTATCTTACATTAGAGTGAGATATTTTTTAAAGTTGAAAAGTATTTTTATTGCAGATAGTTTCATATACAATGTCAGTGATGTTGGTTTCCATCCCCTCCCACGATGGAGCCACATTCCTATCTCATAAAAACATTCAAGTTACACGAAAGACGTTTTCATGTTTCTCTCTTTTTTAGTACCTGGGGGTTTGCTTTCGCTAGGTTTTCTATTTTAACCCACGCTTCTTCTCATTCTTTCATTTTTAGCTTCTCTCTCAGTTTCTCTGCTTTAAACTGCTGGGTGCAGTCATCCAATAGTTTTTGGTTCATCTCCATGAAGAGTTTCAGCGTGTTGTATTGATATATCAAGCCACGTCTTGTCTTGTTCCAGTGGGTCTTTCAGTTGTGGTACAAGGATGGAAACATGACGGGCAGAATCTTTGCTGCATTGTCACTGATTAGACTCATGGTGTACTCGTTATTCCAGTAATATGACACTTACTCTGCCACCTGGAAGTGGGGGCTAGAGACACACTTGGCTAAACGCTTCATGATCTTCACAAACGCTTGACAGTTCAATGACATCTAGAATCTCTTCTAATTCATTTAAGAACATTACTTCTTTTAGACTGTGAGTCTTTGGCCAGTGCTTGAGAAGTGCCATCACCACTGGTTCAGTGAGGGTGCTGTCCTTTTCTAAAAACTGAACTACACACTATGCCAGCTGAGGATGGTAAACGATCAGAGACTTCACTTTTTCCAAAGGTAATAACACCTTCAATCAGAAAATCTTGTGCTCTTCTTTCAGTGGTAAGGCAAATCCTTTTGTTTAATATTTTATTGAAGTATAGTTGATTTACAATGTTGTGTTAATTTCTGCTGTACAGCAAAGAGATTGTTATACACACATACACACACACACACACACACACACACACACACACACATATTCTTTTTCATATTCTTTTCCATCATGGTTTATCATAGGATAATGAATATAGTATCCTGTGCTATACAGTAAGACCTTGTTGTTTGTCCATCCTATTTATACTAGCTTGTATCTGCTAATCTCAAATTCCCAATCCTTCCTTACCCCACCCTCCATGCCCCTTGGCAACCACAAGTCATCCTCTATGTCTGCGAGTTGTTTCTGTTTAATAGATATGTTCATTTGTTGTTTCTGTTTAATAGATATGTCATTTGTGTTGTATTTTAGGTTTCATGTATAAGTGATATTATATGGTGTTTGTCTTTCTCTTTCTGACTTACTTTGCTTAGTATGATAATCTCTAGGTCTACCCGTGTTGATGCAAATGGCATTATTTCATTCTTTTTCACGGCTGAGTAATATTCCATTGGATATATGTACCACATCTTTATCCATTCATCTGTTGGTGGACATTTAGGTTGTTCCATGTCTTGGCTATTGTAAATAGTGCTGCTATGAACATAGAGGTGCATGTAACTTTTTGAATTATAGTTTTGTCTGGGTCTATGCCCAGGATTGGGATTGCTGGATTATATGGTAACTATTTTTAGTTTTACAAGGAGCCTCCATACTGTTCTCCACTGTGGCTGCACCAATTTACATTCTCACCAACAGTGTAAGAGGGTTCCCTTTTCTACACACCTTCTCCAACATTTATTACTTGTAGACTTTTTAATGGTGGCCATTCTGACTAGTATGAGATGGTACCTCATTGTAGTTTGAGTTTGTGTTTCTCTAATAATTAGTGATGATGAGCATCTTTTCATGTGCCTATTTGCCATCTGTTTGTCTTCTTTGGAGGAATGTGTATTTAGGTATTCTGCACATTTTTCAATTGGGTGGTTTCTTTTTGTTATTGAGTTGTATGAGCTTTTTGTATATTTTGAAAATTAAGCCTTTGTCAGTTTCATCATTTGCAAATATTTTCTCCAAGTTCATATGTTGTCTTTTCGTTTTGTTTCTTTTTCTTGCTGTGCAAAATCTTATGTTCAATATTGATGAACCAATATTAAAACATTATTATTAACTAAAGTCTGTGGTTTATTTTGTGTTCTACAGTTCTATGGGTTTTGATATATATATTGTCATGTTTCTACCATTATAGTATTATACAGAATAGTTTGCCTAAAATATCCCTTCTATTCCACCTATTCCTCCCTGCCCACTGTCTCTGATAACCACCATTTACTCTCTGTTGCTATGAGTTTGACTTTTTTATATTCCACATGTAAGTAAGGTCATGCAGTATTTGTCTTTCTGTGTCTGGCTTATTTCACTTAGCATAATGTCCTCAATCTCCATTCATGTTATTGCAAATGGCAGGATTTCCTTCTTTTTAAGACTGAATGATATTCCATTATAGGTATATACATATGTGTGTCTGTCTGTGTGTGTGTGTGTGTGTATGTATATACATACCTCCCATTTTCTTTATCCATTCATCTGTCAAGGGACACTTAGGTTATTTCCACATCTTGGGTACTGTGAATGATGCTGCAATGAATATGTGAATGCACGTATTTCTTTGAGATCGTGATTTTATTTTTCCTTTGAATATACCCTGAGAAGTAGTATTGCTGAATCATATGGTAGTTATAGTTTTAATTTTTTTGAGGAACTTCCATACAGTTTGCCATAATGGCTGTACCAGTTTATAATCCCACCAGCAGTATATAAGGCTTCCCTTTTCTCCTCATCCTCAACATTTGCTATCTTTGATATTTTGATAAATATCCATCCTAAGAGATGTGAGGTGATATCTCATTGTGGTTATAATTTGCATTTCCCTGATGATTAGTGATAATGAGCATCTTTTTATATACCTGTTGGCCATCTGTATGCCCTCTTTAGAAAAATGTCTATTCAGGTCCTTTGCTCATTTTGTAATTGGGTTATTTGTTCTTTTGCCATTGAGTGTTATGAGTTCCTTTTATATTTTGGATATTAACGTCTTATTGTACATACAGTTTGTAAATATTTTCTCTCGTTCCTTTGGTTGCCTTTTCATTTTGTTGATTGTTTCCTGTGCAAAAACCTCTAGGCTTGATATAGTCCTACTTGTTTATTTTTGCTTCTGCTGCATGTGCTTTTATTGTCATTCAAAACAATCACTGCCAAGAACAATGTCAAGGAGACCTTGCCTCTTTTTTCTTCTAGGAGTTTTACAGTTTCAAGTCTTAGGCTTAGCTCGTGAATCCATTTTGAGTTGATTTTTTTTATATGTTACCCTTCTTTTCTTTGCTCGAAATATAAGCATTCTACTCTTTATGTATATTTTGGCAACAACTGTATCTGTAAATTCCCCACTTGTATTTGTGGCCCTGGTTTCTATTCATTTAATACAAATTCAGTCATAATTTTTGTATATTTGTAACATTGACAATAAAATTAGGTTTAAATTAACATTGAGCCAGCTATGTTTTCACAAGGCACCACAGTGGCTGAAAGCTAATGTGTTTTCTTTTATTTCTTTTTCTGTATTAGGTAAAATGTTTTTGTGAGAAAGTGCTTTTCAGTTCACGGGTGTTTATACTACTTTCTATTGCTCAACACACTTGTTTTAATCCTCTAGTCATGGTCTAAATGATATAATATGCTAGCCCACCGGGCACAACTAGACTTGAAAAAAACAGTTTCATTCTAGGTGTGGCTCATATGAGCCTTTACTGCTGGCCCTTTACAAAATCATCCCAGAATATCTGCTTAGTCAGTAAAGATAATTTGTCCTAGCGTCTCAAAATTTGAAAAGTTATCAGGAAGAAGAACATATAGTGCATGAAAGTCATAATAATTTTGCCACCTGAAGGATACAGGTTAGAGGTAAACTTTATGATTTTAATAAGAACATGCAAGTTGTCCCATTTTTTTTTTCATAGAGCAATCTCCAGCTTTCTACATTTAATTACACTTGGCTTTGGAAGACCTCATAGAACTTCCGAAATGCTGTGCATCACACCTCTGTGGAACTTGAGGAAATGATTTTATTTTCCCTTTCTAGTTTTATTCCATTGGGGTAATAAAATAAAGACTTTAAATTTGAGATTTATGACTGCCTCTTTAAGCAGTGCTGGGACTTCTGTTGGTCTGACTTACTAGATTGAAAACTTTATAAAGGGCTATATTTTTTAAATGCATGATTGTAAGACTGTGTTGTACAATTATGCACACATGAAAGAAAAATGCAGAGCTAATAAGGATATCTGTGAAATGCATACTCCTAGAAACACCAATCCTCACAATATGGACAGAATTCTTTATTTTCCTCTAAACAGGGTTGATCACTGTTTTATAATCCTTATGGATAGCTGGCTTGTCCTAATTATCTTCTCAGTCCTGAAACATGTATTTCTCATATCGCAGGTATTCCATTTAATAACTACTGAAATAAATTTTATATAAATAGAATTTTCTCCAAATACCAGAAGACTTAGAAAAAATGGGAGAAATTATGCTGTTCCACAAAATATTTATGTAAAAGGAAACATTTGAAGGAAAGTATACTTAGTGCATTATCATGAAATGTAGAAATACAAAGTTGGAATGTTAAATTATTGCAAGGATTTGGAAGTAAGTCTGACATACTTTGTTTTAATACGAGCCTCAATACTCACCACATAAGACCTCCCACTGTGTTGATCACATGATGGTCAACATTGTTATCAAATATTTTTTATTGCTAGGCAAGATATGAAATAGAATCTTGAAATTATCTAAATAATTTAGTGTACATAGACTCTAAATTCAAATATGTCAGGCCAATCTAAATAATTCAGTGCACATAGACTCTAAATTCAAATATGTCAGGCCAAATAATACACTTTTGACATTTTATTCATTAAAGTATTTCTCAGTCTCAGCTGTACTCAATGATGAAATTAGCATAAATCATCACTTCTGACTTTTGTCTCAAGCCTTTTGAGAAAAGCAATTGAATAAAAAGGGAAATTGTTTTGCTAGATTCAAGTAAGTAATGTAAAATATTATTCTGATTCTCATACATTTTCAGACACTTATGAGAGCATGCAATGAAATAATAGATGTAAGATGCTTAGTCCTACACTGATGCAAGGCAAATATGCAATATTTGTTTGAAAACATTATTGTTGTCAGTTTTAAGTGGAGCTCTCCTTCCTTTAGAATTCTAAATCATTCCATTAAAAATTAGAGACAATACATTGGAACACACATGAACTCCAATCTGTCTTTATAAAAACATCTCTATACTTGCCTTTTGATCTGCTGGAAGGGGTTTTCTGATATACTGTATATTGATTATCCATAAAACATGTTCAATATATTAATTTTCTCCTTCTTTTAATAAAGAGGTTATTTTCTACAGTTGATTTTAAATTTTAAATTGACCAGTAAATATAAATTTAGTTAGGATTTCATCTTTGCATAGAGAAGACTAGTCTTAAAATCTTCACAACTTAAAGTATTTTACATTTGTATAGGTACCAACCAAGATATGTTGCTTTATTATTAGTAATTCAGCTTGAGATCTCATAAATTCATAATTTCAGTTGGTAGTGTCTAAGAAATATTTGTATTTTTTGTTAGTTTCAACTGATGATAGACTATAACAGAAATTAATAACATCACCAGAGCTATTTACAAATATCAAAAATATTATTTAGATATAAGAGAAATTATAGATATAGTCATGCTGCCAAATCATGTCACACAAATGCAAGGTAACGGTCAGCATATATATGTGAGGACATTCTTACAGCACTAATTCCATGTGTCTATGAGTGAAATCACTGCACACAAATATTCACATCAAAGGTAGTGTTTTACTTTTGTAGCTGAGATATGTTAGTGCTGTTTCGTTTGGTGTGCTTTTCTATCTTACCTACCTGTATTATGATTTTGGGGGAGGGAGGAGGAGATATAAATGTTTACATTTATTGTGTTATATGATGGCATCTTGTTCTAAATGTGCAGCTCTTCCTCTCTCTCTAACCCTTATGTTTGAAATGCACTGTTGACAACAGCATTTTTCCTTCTCTTGCCTAAGAGGCTTGGGGACTAAAAACATGCAATTCCAAGTAAAGGATTAGGAGAGAAATGAAGTATTTTTGAGCTGAAGGGTATCATTAACTGAGGCACTGCTGAGATTGCAGCAGTTCAACACCACCATGTCAACCAAAAAAAAAAAAAAGTTTAAGATACTGTAAAGGAATCAGCCATTAAAGGAAAGATAAGAAATATCAGGAAAAATTCTGAAAAATGATATAACTATTCTGGTTGATAGTACAAATTGTGAATAAATCGTACACTGCAAGGGAAACATGAAAATAGGTTAGTATCTAGGACATTGTATGTCGAATTCCTAGAGAAAAAAAGGGTGATAAACATATTGTCCCTTGCGTTTCCTACAGCAGTAGAGAGAACTAATCTGTTGAAATTGTTGACTTCTATTGGACTCTAATAGGAATATGTTGTTTTCTGAAGGCTAGATTACTTATGTTTTAGAAATGTATTCTCTGTGGGTTTAGTCAATGTCTTCTTTTTTTTTAATCCCCAAATGATTGTACAGCAATGTCAAGCATGTCCACAGATTTGTTAGGTGATGCTGAAACCAAAACTTGCTCTCAGTTAATGATTGAAGTTATTAATTACTAATTAATTATGAATTTCCAGTATTGATATTTTCAACTTTCTAAATTATCACATAACCAAAGGTATTAATTTCAACTCAGAAAATTTGGAGAAAGAGTATAGAAAATTGATATTTTCCCTATTCAGGAAGGAGAAAGGGATAAGCAAGAGTCTTACAGGAAAGTGAGATGAAAATGCTGGAATAATTTCTATATCCAACAATTAGTAAACACGGTTAGAATTCCCTAATTTTATTTGTAATTGGATTAATTCCTATTATTTCATAAATGTCAGTACTTGTATATACACCCATGTATGAAAACTGAAATCCAAATGATGAACTTCCCACAGCATCTGCATAAGCATATTTTGCTGATTTCCCTCTCTTCTCCCCACCCTTAGACTCGAAACTCTTTGATGCTTCCTCTTTACCCCGTTCTTAAGCATTTGACACAGCCACCAAATGTCAATAGCTCATGTGTATATTTTGAATAAAATGAAAACAAGAGCTGAAAATGTTCCCATGACTGCCACAGCTCATTATGACAGAGTTGTGAAGATGTACCTTTTTGACATAAATAGATGAAAGTTGAGTATGTGCCAGGGCTTGGTTTGAAGCCATACCTTCCTTCATTATTTCTTATTCTGGATAGGAAACTCCAAAAATTAAGCTTCTATAACGTGTCCTAAACTATTATCCTTCTCAAGTTATTCCAAAAATTTGAAGAGGAAGGAACACTTCGGAACTCCTTCTATGAGGCCAGCATCGCCCTGATACTAAAACCAGACAAAAATATCACAAAAAGAAAGATTACAGGCCAATATCACTGATGAACATAGATGCAAAAATCCTCAACAAAATATTAGCAAACCAAGTCTAACAATACATCGAAAGAATCATATAACATGATCAAGTGGATTTAACCCAGGGATGCAAGCATGGTTCAATACCTGCAAATCAATCAGTGTAGTACATCACATTAACAAATTGAAGAATAAAAAATGTATGTTCATCTCAATAGATGCAGAAAAAGCTTTTAACAAAATTCAACATCCATTTATGGTAGAAACTCTCCAGAAAGTGGGTATAGAGGGAACATACCTCAACATAATAAAGACCACTTATAACAAACCCACAGGTAATGTCGTACTCACTGGTGAAAACCTGAAAGCATCTCCTCTAAGATCAGGAACAAGATACGGATGCCCACTCTTGCCCATCTTATTCAGTATAGTATTGGAAGTCCTAGCCACAGCAACCAGAGAAGAAAAAGAAATAAAAAGGAATCCAAATTAGAAAGGAAGAAGTAAAACTGTCACTGTTTGCAGATGACATGCTATACATAGAAAATCCTAAGACAGCATCAGGAAAATACTACAGCTCATCAATGAATTCAGTGGTTTCAGGATGCAAAATTAATATACAGAAATCTGTTGAATTTCAATACACTAAAAAAAAACTATCAGAAAGAGAAATTAAAGAAACAATCTCATTTATAATCACACCAAAAAGAATAAAATGCCTAGGAATATACACCTACCTAAGGAGGTATAATACCTGTACTCTGAAAACCATAAGATGCTAATGAAAGAAATTGAAGATGATATAAACTGATAGAAAGATACACCTTGTTCATGGTTTGAAAGAATTAATATTGTTAAAATGACCATACTACCCAAGGCAATCTAGATTCAATGCAATCCCTTTCAAAATACCAGTGACGTTTTTCACAGAACTAGAATAAATAATTTTAAAAGTTATACAATTTTAAAAGTTGTATAAACTAACACAACATTGTAAAACAACTATACTCCAATAAAAATTAATAAAAAATTTGTATAGAAACACAAAAAAACCTGAATAGCCAAAGCAATCTTAAGAAAGAACAGAGCTGGAGGTATCACACTACTTACTTTCAAATGATTTAGCAAGATGATTGATAAATTAGTGGCTGGCTGGCTGGATGGATGGATGGCTGGATGGAAGGAGAGAGCAAATATGGAAACATGCATTTAATTGTTGAATCTAGTGGTGGGTACTTAGATTATTGTATAATTCTTTCCAATTTTTGGCATGCTGGAAAACTTTCAAAATTGTCAAGCAAATACTAAAGGAAAACGCAAAAAATGCTTTATATTGGCCTTATTAGTAGCAAATCCAAGACAGGGATTTTTGAGCAAGTGATATATATAAGGGAGTGCTCTTATGCAAAATCTTTGACAGAGTGAAGGAAAAATATATAGATTGATGCTAACAAACTTAAAGGTTAATGATTTTAAAGTGGCTATTTGTTTTTCCCATAAGAGAGTATAGGTAATGAATTAATAAAATAAAAACTAAAATTTTCTGATGAAACGATGACTTTTATAATTCCAGTTTTTGCTTGTGAGTAATCATTCTATTCAAGAAATTGTAATTCTTCAAACTGACTCCCCCCCCCCTTTTAAAGTGTTATTATATCCAAATAAGATTGGCATTAAATGTTGGCTGGAACACTCAAAGCTCACATATAGGTAAAACAGTATCATTTGCCTGTTTGTAAAGCATCATATAGCACACACAAATCATACAATTCAGAACTGCATGAAGTATGCCACTGTTTGAGTATAACATGGCATTTTTCGAGTTGGGATTATTAGATCATCTAGTAATAGTGGTTCTTGAAAATTGAGGGTCTCAGAGGTTAAATGAATTGCATAAAACCAGTCATTAGTCGTTAAGTCAGAGTTCAAATTCTGACTTTTGGACTACAGATCTCATCTAAATCTACTCTGCCACCCTTCATTCCCAAGTAGTTTGGATCTGGGTGGACCCTGAATTAATGAAATTCTCATTACATCTTTCCCCCTCCCAGCTGCGAGAAATTAATTTGAGCTACAGGAATTGGCAGGGACAAATCTCTGTCCTTCCTATAAAAAGAAGATCAAGTTGATATTACATTTCTGGGCTTGAAATAAATCTAATAGTATAATAATAATCAGATTGAAAACAAATAAATGTTGTATTTAAATGATTGAATTTCACTAAGTTAGAAAGCTAAAACATAATCATTGCCAAATAAATCCTACAGCTTCCCTAAGAAAACTAAACATAAGAAAGCAACTTCATGCATGTTGAGGTTCTTCATAAGAATCACAGAAGGTGCTTGTTAGAAAAGCACCTCACTGCCCTCACCCATAAATATTAAGGTATTTTCAATATTAAGTGTACCACCTCAGAAGTTTAGTGATTTTTAAAAGTAACCTTAACAGATAATAACTTGAATAGTTCATACATATGGGTGAAGAAAAAAGAACATTCTCTCCAGCTGAACAGACATTTAGAGTGAGGAGGGTTGTTGGGAGGCAAAAGAACAATTGCTTGCCTAAAGAAAGGAAAAAGAGACTATCTAAATTCTTGGTCAAGCATAAAGAGTACTCTATCCCTGACTATAGAAAATATTTGTGTTAAAATAAGTCATTTTTGAAATTAAAGTATCCCACCTTTTCTGCATACGGTAATATATTATTTTCTATAAAATCTGTTGACTTACAGGAGATTCCCAAATACTCACAATTGGGAATCATTAGGGAGAAAGATGTGTGGTCAGTGGCTATAATTTATTGAAAAATATATATCAATAAACACACACACACTCCATATACATCCAACCCTCCAAAGCACCCTGAGGAGTAGGCATTATTAATCTTCATTTTATAGATGAGAAATCCGGGGCTCAGCATACTTAAGTAACTTGCTTGTGGTTACACAGCTAATAAATGCTAGTACTGAGTTAACAGAAAAACAGGTCTGCATGGTCCCACACTTATTCTTTTTTTCCCCCGTATTTGTCATTTTATTTTACTTTATTTTCATTGAAATATAGTTGTGTTAGTTTGGGTGTACAGCAAAGTGATTCAATTTTACATATATAAATATATATGTATTCTTTTTTTTATATTCTCTTTCATTATAGGCTATTACAAGATACTGAGTAGAGTTCCCATGCTATACAGTAGGTCCTTGGTGGTTATCTATTTTATATATAGTAGTGTATATTTTAATCTCAAACTCCTAATTTATCTCCCCCCTCCCCACTACCCACTTTGGTAACCATAAGTTTGTTTTCTATGTCTGTGAGTCTATTTCTATTTTGTAAATAAGTTAATTTGTATCATAAGTGATATCATATGATATTTGCCTTTTTGTCTGGCTTAATTCATACTTATTCTTCACCATTATATGCTGTTCCCAGAGACAGAAACAGATGCCAAGAGGTAGAAACAGAGTCTCATTGTTGACCAAGAAATCCAGAAAACAATCCCAGACAGTCATAGAACCATATTACTGTTGAGGACCCAAATGATACCTTAAAATAAGACCCCTTTAAGTGGGATAACTTTAGTGAGTTTCTCTTCTTTGGAAAAAAAAAAAGTAAATAAAATAATTAAAATGAGGCATGCAAGTGGGAAAAACAGTTTTTCCATCAATGCCTTTCCATCAAAGATACATGTAAACAAATAATTTCAATGCAATACTTCACATAGCAGAAATCAGTATTTTGGGATACAGAGAAGAGGAAAAATCAAAAGGCTGTATGTGACTGTCAAGGAATATTTTGAAAGGAGGTACCATTTCAGTTGGGTATACAAGTAAAGGTCGGAACTTGTTATTTGTAGGAAGGGGGAAGTCATTTTCTTGCTAATGCAAGGAAAATGATGTGCTCTATTGATATAATTAAGTACAAACGTTGTGCATAATTTGAGGACTCCTTCACCTTTACAAATCACTTAAGTGACCGTACATTTCTAGGGGCTTCCATAACTTCTGAACCATGAAACCTGAGTGATTAACAGTTTGAAAGAATTAATTTACATTTCCAAAGCAAGACAGAGGTTTTTATTTTCATTTGTCAACTTTCTCTATTAAAATGAACCCCAGGCTTTCAGAGATCACTTCATGGTTTTGCCCTTTTTCCTGCTGATCCATGTTGCCTTATACTGAATTTAAGGAGACTCAAGGTAGGTTAATTAAATTTGCTGAAGCTCTTTGCAAAGCCACATTGGGGGCAATTTAATTTTTTTTTCTGTTTAGCTGGTTGAGAAAAGAAATTCAGGCACAACTGTATAAAATACTGTTTTAATTAGATCCAAAGAGAAATGTGGCCTTGGATTCTTATTAAAGTTCCTTAATTATGAAAATTAATTTTAAAAGACATAGTAACTTTGTTTTACAAAAGTGAACATGTTTGTGAAGTTACTTTGCACTGTGCATGAGAAAAAAGGTAATGAGTCAAATTTTGTTCCTTTCATTATTTTTGTCAGTAAACAAAGTCTCAAATCAAGACAGGGTAATTTTCAGGAACTCCTGAAAAAAAATAATAAAAAAATAAAGAAGAATCAGACGTAAATTCACATCTCAAAGTGTTAAAATTTTCCAAAGCAAGAAAGGGGAGCCACCCACTATGTATCCAAATGAATTTCTGAAGAAATACTTGAGCATATTTTTAGGCAATTAATATATATAGTTTGGTCTCTCTTTTCTAAAATATATTTCTTTTTAATAAAGTAAAAATCTCAGTAACAAAAATCAACAATAAATAAATTCAGTGCTAAATATTATAAACATCTCTCACATCTCTTCAGATGTCTAAGTAAATTATCATTGAAATTGTCTTTTCTCAATGAGATTGGTGAATGATTGCTGTGCTTTGGCAACTTGTACTTTCTCATCCCAACACACAACAAAGAAATATAGATCCACATGCCTGATAAGTTGCAAAACTCTAACTAGTTTTATGGTTTCCATATATAAAATTGACTTAACATTAAAATAATGAATTTCGAACATCTTCACCATATCAATGCACTGTGATGTAACCAGAATATTGCCTATGATACTCCTGTATGCACCATAGCCAGCTTAATTGTTTGAACAAAGTCAGTAACTTGTCATTGGTTTAAACATCCAATGTAATACAGTATACAATCAGTATATAATGCAGTATTATATACAGATTGTATACAGTAATATACAGTATACAATCAGTATATTACAGGACTAGAAACACATTCAAATAGAGATAGAGAGAGGGATAGATTTCAGAAAAATGTTTACACACTTATACTAACATATTCTCTCTCTGCTCTCTTTCACAGACATACATACATTACAAGTACATACATACCCTACTCTGTTTTCACTTTGCATACTCCAATTTGCATTATGTGAATAGTGCTACAGTTTGAAGATTAGTTATACTTATTAAATTCACTGGATAGATAGATATATAGATAGAGGTATAGATATAAATATAGATAGAGATGTAGATTATACATAAATATTGATTTTTTTGATTAGCTACTTGAATTTATCCACATAGATACAGTTTGAGATAATGGATTATTTCTCAGATATGAATTTTTCATACTTTCCAATAATTTTGTCCACTGTTTACTATTTATAGTTATAATAAAATCTTGTCAAAATAAAGCATAAATAAAATATATTTCATTTCAAATTTCTATTAATTTTTGAAAATCAAGATTTGGCATGTAATTTAACAGACTACTTGGTGGAAAGAACATAGGCTTTGGAGCCATATCTAGACTGAATATATGCTTCGTCACTTAGAGCCCATGTAATGTAGAGAAAGTTGCTTAACAACTCTGGGATACAACATCCATATCTATAAAAAAGAGGATAACTCATACTTATCTCACACTCTATAAATATGTTATTATTTGACTCAGAACCACTTATTCTCATGTTCTTATGTTTAATTCTTACGTTGAATATAAACATTTATTATTGTAGACATATATTTATATTTTTCTATCTATCTCTCCAATTCTTTTTCAGTTCATTCAATGCTAAATTTCATTAGTGAATGATGAAACCATCATATTAAAACAGAGAGAAATATAAAAACACTGAGCTGAACTGTATGAGTTTTAAGTATTATTTTGATGTTTATATTTGTTTTACTGTTGGGGAGTGGGAAATTATCTAATGAATATAGTCTGAGGAGAGATTGATAGCACATCATGGTAACACACATTTAAGTTTCTACCTCATCTTGTTTTCAGTATTAAAAAGGAGCAATGACCAAAAACAATTCCTAAAAGTGGTTTTCTTAATTGTTCACTGTTCATCATATCTATAAAATCTCCTCTAGGATTGAATTTATTACTTTGCCTTTGTGGATTAAATTTGCTTTGCTATATCTCCAGTTTTTCATCTTGTCTTTTAAACAGTTTGCTATCAAATTGTGGCCTAAGCTCACAGGGCATTATCTTCATGAGGACAGTTCACCTCTGTAACACTGGAAAGTTGTGGAACTGAATTCAGGCAAGATGAGAAAGAGGCTTCAGGATTGTGTATTAAATTCTAATGTATTTTCATAAAATAACTTGCCAAGTGTCCATAATTAGGATATCCTCTCATTGTTATTGGGTACATTATAAGAGACTATCTGGTATCAAGCTCAATGAAAACAATCATAGCAATTTCTTTTCTGAAGTATATATATAGGTTAAAAATAATTTATTTTTTCTTATACATTAAAGTTGCATAAGTCACTTAATCCAAGAGTTCCTTTCACACATTTTATGTAATTTTCTTATACTCAGACTTTTCCACTCATGTCAAGTTAAAGTTTCAAGTTGAACCTATACACTGTTGACCTGAAACAAATAGACTGCCAGTTATTTCTCCAGCAAAGGTGGGTTTGTTTGGGATTAGCAGAGAGTCGCAATTCAGGGTCTGCAACCATGGTGAGCCACTTGTGTGTCCCTGCAGGGGAAGGGAAGGAGGTCATTTTACAGAGGGGAAAAGGAAGTTGGAGGGCTATGGTAAACAGAGTCCATGGCTTTTCATTGGCTGAATCCCTGCCAGGAAAAAAGGGTAGTCTTTCTTCATGTTGGGCTTGGCTGTTGTCACGGGATATGAGAGTTCCTCTTTCTGGTCTCCCAACACCATTTAATTGAGGTTTCTGTTTATTAATTTTTACAATACTTTCCATAAGCCAAAAGGACCATGTTTATCTAAGTAATAGTTTTCTAAGAAGTAAGAATAAACATCTTAAGCTAAGCTGGAAAAGTAATTAAAATTGAAACCAACACAACCTTTTTTCTCATTCTAAGAAATTTCCACTCAAAACTAGGCATGTCATTTTAAGGCAAAGCTATGTTGATATATATATAGAATATTTTGAACAATAGTTTGTAGTCATTTTGCCAGAATGGCAGTAATGCCATTGATGTAGTGAAAGAATTTGGTCTCATTTTTATAAATTTTTATCATTTATTTGCTTAATGTAGTGATAATCTGATGATATGAATATAGCCAATTAAAAATCATCCATTTTTTTTTAGATTTACCTTCATAAAAAATGAAGAATATGTTTTGACATTTGCAAAAACTTCACTAGTATTTTGTGAGTGAAGTTAGCAAGAGGCAGAATTCTTTTTTGCTGAGTTATAATTGCGTATAAAATAAATATAAATATGAAAAAAGTAAGAGAATTCCAGAAATGCTGGAACTCTTGGAATATTCTTGGGTGTAAGCTTGTACAAACAATGCTGCTGTGTTTGAGGGGATAAGGATTGCTTTAAAGCCCTTCCTTATTCAATTCCAGAAAGATAATATCTAGGGGAGTATATATGTTTTCACTTAATCTCCTTATGCTAAGTGTATAAGAGAAGAAATCGTCAGTGTGGGCTGTTATGTGCTCAACACTCACAATGAATTAGTTTAAGATGCATTTTGAACTTTAAGAAATAAAAACGATAGCTACAACTCTATATTAATACACTTTTTAACCATTTAAGTGGCATGCATTTTCAGTGCTAAACAGAAGGCCGTAAAAATCAACACTAGTATATTATTTATGCTTAGGTATTAATTGCTTGGGGATATAAAATGTCATTATTATTTTTATACCAGCTAACTGAAGTGGAAAAATGAGGTAATTCTCACAAGCAGAATTCACATTTGCTTCAATTATGTGGATACTTCGGATGAAAAAAAACTTTTATGTTATAATTACTACATCTTTCAACTTTATTTCATGTCTTGTCACAACTTTAATATGTCAGTTCCGGTTCTACCAATGCTAGGGTTTTTTTTTTTTTCTTACCACAATATGTTGTACTTTGCCGAGTATGTTCTAAAATTAAGTATGGAAATCTTAGGTATCAAAAGGCATTGGAAGAAATAGGATAACAGTTTCAAAGTTATCACAAGAAGGTGTAAATCTGTGGTGACATATACAAATAAGCATCTTAAGGATAGTCTTTTTAAATGGACTCTTTTAAAGGTCCTTGTTTAAAGTATCTAATGCAACCAGATCGAATTTTGGAAGTAAGCATCATCAGTTACTTGGTAGAACATGTGGTTTAAAGATTTCTTACACAAGGCACAATATTGCACAGCTTTACAAGGGCATAAATATAATTTAACACACAGTGATCTAAACCTTAACTTGATTTATGACTGCTGACAGCATCTAAGCACAAGAAATAAAGGTAACAAACTTTTCTCAGTCGTTGGAATGCTTAGCGTTAATTTTTTGTGCACGTAATTGGTTTTTTTTACCTTGTACCAGAAAGGTGGTTTTCCTCCATTATTTTCAGTTTTCTCTATATCACATTTCAAGGGCATTAGTATTTGAGGCACATTTTTGCTAATCCCCTTTTCCATGCTTGGCCCTATCTAGGACAAAGGACACATTTTCTCCCAAATCTTGGGAGACTAGTTTACATTGAAGTCGAAGTGTTCTTATATAAAATAAGATAAATGAGTTAGCATTAACTGTTCTATTTTTACTTAGAACTTTAAAAATTGAGAGACTGGTTAAAAACAAAATTGTTATAAATGACTGTGATTTGGAGGAGAAAAATATATATATTAGAATGTTCAGTATTCATTCAATAAGTATGCCTCAATTAATGACTGCAGTACACAATAAATGTTAGTATATCAATCAGGTCACCAAAGAGAATTGCATTATTAACATTCATTAACTTTGTAACAGATAACTTAATTGTACAAATAACCCAAAGCTATGTAATTAGGATGTGATTATATTCACATTTCTTTATGACAAAATGGACTTATAGTTCAAGTAACTGGTGCAAGTAAAAAGGAAAATGTGAAATGAGGTTATAAATCAACTATTAAATACTTATTCTCCTTTGCTACTGACTAGGTACGAAAGGATGTTTTAATTCTCTGTGTTTTAATAACAATTTTCTATTAAGTAATTTTGTAGAGTTGAGCTCAATAATAGTCCCTCTTTTCACATTATAGTCAAAATGTTCCCTCTTATTATTTGGTAAAGGCGGGACTGTTTTCTTGTTGCTTTAATTATGTTTATATTATGTGTATATTCATGGGCTAAAAGAAGGAAAATTTAAACATTAGGATGTACTGCCTTTTTTTCAATCTTATTATAAATCTCCGTTTCTTGCAGGGAGGGAGAAGTAGTCATTTATGGGTTAATTAGTCCTAACTCCATCCTTGGACAAAGAGATGTTGAGAATGCCAGCATCTGTTAAAGACTGATGAAAGCTTAACTCTTGGTTTCAGGTGAAGTACTCGTGCTTATCTAGTATTTATATCTGTACTTCAACATTCTGGAACAGGACATCCATATCAAAAAAAAAATAGTTTACTGTAAATACAATAACTAGTACACTCCTTTTTATTGTGGCAGATAATTTTCTTTCCACTCAAAATTATGCACAATTTAGAATTTTCTATGCTTTAGATTGAATAAAGAACTAGCTTGACAAATAAATTGAAATCATATGAATATCTTAACCCCGATTTATTAACTATGGTACAATTGGAAGTAATGAATAAAACTCTCTGACTCCTAAATCATTGAATGAGAGAAGCAAAATTTAGTAGTACAGTCTATTCTAACATCATTTATTTTTGTGTTGTCCCCCATTACCTGTCTTTTTGTAATCCACAGCGTTGCTTGACATAGGTGAACTCACTCTCTTTCCGATATTTGAGTATATTTTAAATTCAAAGCCACCTGGCGAGTCAGCTCAACTTTCATGACTGTCTCCCTTCCAGCAAGATCCCAGGTTCACCTTATTAAGAAGAGATAACGTGTACAGCAGGTCTCCAATATGCCTGGCCCTAGGCTACCATTCATCAGTTCTGCTTCTCTTTAAACACAGTTTTCCATATTTTTGGTTTTTCCATGTCATGCTTATTAATTTTCAACAAAGAGATGAATATTTGGAATGGCTACCAAGATATGTTTGTTTTAACACTCCCTGGTAGTTCTAGAGATAAAAATTCCAAAGGTTTGAAATCTAATTTTAGCCCTAATATTTAGCCCTAATTTTAGCCCTAATAAGTCTTAGGGTACTTTACTATTGTAACAGCCCTAAAAACATTTTATTTTAGAATTTTAAATTTTTTAATGAAAAATGATATATGTATACAGAAAAATGCACATACTATAAGTATACAAATTAAATTTTTGCAAAATGAACACACCAGTGCAACCAGATAGAAATAAGAATTAAATCATTACCAACACCCAGAAGTCCCCTTCCACTCACTGCTGACTCAAGGAGAGCTATTTCCTGACTTCCAGCAGCATAAATATTTTTTACCTACTTTTTAAATATAAATTGTATGATAGATACTTTTCTCAGTGACTTCTTTTACTCCATGCTGTGTGATGCTCATCTAAATTTTTTCATGAAGTTGTAATTTTCATTCTCTTTGCTAAATAGTATGTCATTTTGTGAGTAAACCATGATTTCTGTAGCACTGTATTTATCCAGTTTTCAGATGTTATAAATTATACATTTATAAGCATATACATTTCTCTTGGGTACATACCTAGGAATGGAGTTGTATCATATGGTATTCATATATTTAGTTGTTTTTTTAAAATAGCTTTACAGTATTCCAAAGAGTGTGAGCATTGTATGGAAGTTCTTGTTACTCCAGATGTGTGTCAACACTTAGTATTTTCTGTCCTATGACAATGAAGTTTGAGCACCTTTGCATTTTAGTGTCCCCTGAAATTTGAATAAATCAACATATATACACTACCGAAGGTAAAATAGTTGGCTGCTGGGAAGTGGCAGCATAGCACAGGGAGATCAGCTCTGTGCTTTACGATGACCTAGAGGTGTCGGATAGGAAGGAGGGAAGGGAGGCTCAAGTGAGAGGGGATATGGGGACACGTACATGCATATGGCTGGTTCGCTTTGTTGTGCAACAGAAAGTAAAACAGTATTGTGAAGCAATTTTACTCCAATAAAGATCCATTTTAAAAAATCTTAAGTTATTTGGATGCTTCAGAATGGAGAAATGGTATGAGTAGTCCATTAATTTCTTAGTGATTATATTTGTTTCTTTTTGGGATTTTCTGCTTCTAGTTTGTGTTTGCTGAGGACAACAAATAACCCACCAGTTTTTCATTATGTTAAGCTCCTGGGAAAGGAAAACCATTATTGCTTCTTTTTCTTCTATTTCTTAATTTCCAAATTACTTTTTTTGCATTCATGGGAAATAGAGCCCAACTATATTCTGGATGAGTTTTATCATAACATACAATTTCACCTCAACCCATAACAAAAGAAACATGCACTGAGAGCTAAGTTACTGAATATGGCAGGGCTACTTATAGTGGCTTTTAAAAATATCTCTTCCATCATTCATATTTCTACAACCATTATCTGATCTCAGTTCCTCATTAATTTTCATATTGTTTTAATAGAACACTTTACTACCTCAAACCTTCTTTCCAGTTTCTCCAGCTGCTAATCTGTTTGTTGCTTTGCTTCCAAATGGTTGTAGTGCTTTGTTGATTTAGTTTGAACCATTTGAGTCTGAGAGATGTGTTATAAGTATGTGCATGAACAAGTTTATGTACATGAACAAGTTAATCCTACTTTCCATGCACACTTTGTGGTTGCTTTATTAGAAGTAATTTGGGGATGGTGGAATTTGTGGGGCTTGCTTTTTTATAGAAAGTATAAAAATCACCAGAATCAACCCCATTGGTTTTGACTAATTTCCCTTTACACAAGCTCCTGCTATCCAATCTGACTATGAGTTTTGCCACTTCTGCCAGAAGTATGACTTCTTCTCTGTTTAGGAGCAATTCTTTCATACAAGTAGTAGTATTTTTTCAGGAGTAGTAGAAAGGGATTCATTCTAACTTGCTTTTGTTACTGAGAGACCATCTGTGACAGTTGAGGACAGGGATGGAGGAAAACAGCATCCTCTCTTTGTCTCCCCATTCCCCACTTGCTTACAAATAGTTGAGACTATCTATATGCACCATCCTCACCCTGTCAAACTTTCATATTGGCTCATATGAGTCAGCAGCACAGGTTTGGCTTCCTGAAAAACAGTTCTGAACATGTTAGCGACCTCAGAAAACTTCAAGATTTATCTCGATTTCTCAGACTGCTTTAAAGAATACTCCCTCTTTAAAGTCCATTTCAATCTCACCTGCAGTTATTCCTTCTCTCATGCTAAGCTCCAGCCAGATAAACCCTCTCGCCATCCCTTGAGGATCCTTTCTGTTTCTGCATCTCCAAATCTTTGCTCTAATCTGATTTTGGCTTTAAGTATCTTTCCCTCACCATCTTCACTTATCCAAATTCTATGTCTCTTTCAACTTCAGAGAAACTGACATCTTCCTGTTCAAGTGTGTGTTGGTCTCCCCAGCTTCAAAGCTTATCTTCTTTCAATTTGTTGAGTATATATTTTTTCCACCCCACCATACTTTCTGTGTTCTCATAGAAGATTTGGTTATACAAGTCTTGACCACAAGCACATTCCTTCCATAATTTCTAACAGCATAGTTTCTTGCATGTTGTGGAATTCAACAAATATCACAGTATATTGTTTAAGATCTTTTTTCACATTATGCTGTCTCTGAAATATGGATCATTATTTTTCAGTCAATGACATCTTGCAGTCACATTGGCTAAGGAATAAGTGTGAGCCAGTTGTCCTTGCTTATGCATGCGAGAACTCCATCAAAGCTGGTCATGTTTTCCTCACTTCAGTCAAGTTGTGTGCATTGTTGTCACTTTAAGTGTTGATTTTAATTGCCATTTAAATCTTCCAAAGATTACAAATTGCTTTAGCACTGAAACAAGAAGTTATTGTGTTCAAAGAAAGGGAAAGAAAGAAAGCAGTGGGGCATCACATTGGTAATAGCGAAACAAATAATCTTCACGGGCGGGAAAATGACAGCTATTCCATATTGTCCTGCAAAGCTACCTCCAGCTGCTTTATGGCCACTGAGAAAGGAAAATACCCACGAGCAGATAATGTTTGACTATCGATACACATGGGAAATGATCACCAGTCCCATGCCAGGGAATGCAAACTGAATACAGTTAAAAATTACAAAATTCCTTTGAATAGATGAAAGAAACCTTAATGTAATGAAAGGATTGTGTAACCAATTAATTTATTACATGGGCTTATTGTTAATGTATGCCAGATTTGAATTCACAAGGTTTTTTTTCTTAATTAGTGATTCATAAAGTAATGGCATATCTTATAATTGATGGCTTATTAAAATCAAAGGTGAAGGAATGTATGCTAAAAGATTGAATGAAAACATGCAAGGATAAATGGTAAAATCTCATCTTGGTACAATAATTCTGAAATTATGTTCCTAATACTGCAAGTCTTCAGTCCAGGACATAATTTGGGCTATACTTTCTCTGATTAGAAAAGATATAGGAAAATCAACATTTATTCGGACTAAATAACTCTTTTTGAAATGTAGTTTGTTCAGTAACACACACACCCCCGCTGTGTGTGTACATATACATGAAATATGATTGTGGGTATATTTTGTCAATAATTGATTGTGCTATTACTTTACAACATGAAATAGAGATGAGCCATTTTTTTTCCCTTAATGTGAACATTTAGAAATCAGGAGATGTTCCTCTATAGATGATATACCTATTTTCATAGTGGCCCAATACATATAAAACATACTGCCTAAACTCCCCAATTCAATGCACTCTACCTGATAACTACAAAACATGCTGGTAACTCTATCTCAACTAAAATACTCTTCATGAAGAGATGAATGAGAGAAAATGAAATTTACAAGTACATGCCTAGTTGACATATTTATAATAAAAATATATTTGTCAAGGGGTATCTTTGTTTAAAAAGTTGAACTAGACTTAGTTTTCCCCTAAAGCTGCAGCCCTACTGAGAGTTGCTTGAATGTTTTTCCACCCCCACTTGAATTTTAGAGATGTAACATTCTCCTTTCCCCCTGTTTAGTGCTAACATTTATCTGTTTTCCCTCTGAACTTAGTATTAACTCCAAACTTCTGGGGAGGGACGAATCATGTATCACTTTATACATACAACCAAAACCAAAATCACTCTTGAGATAACCTCTTTACAATTCATTGAAGTTATTTTAGTGACTGAGGTAAGAAAGAAAATGCTAAAATGTGAAGAGTTTCAAAAAAGAAAAACACAGTTAAATTCTCTGCATTTGAAATTTAAGAGAAATTTCAGGTAGGAGGCAGAGAGAGGAAAGAGAAAAGAGAGATTGACGGGACACTTGGTTTGTGCCTTAAAGACACTTAACAACAGAGGTGTCTAATAAAAAATTGGTTATGCTTCTGCAGAACATCCCTCTCCCCATCAGTGTTCACTCTTCCTTCCCCAGGCTCCATTCTTCCTCCCCTCCCTTAAGCCACTCTCCATCTCAGCTACCTCAGTGATCCCCAGGAAATGCCATTTTCTACAGAGAAAGTTGAAGGGTTGTGTGTGTTTGGAAATGGTGGAACGTGGCTAGGATTCATATCTGGGTCTAAGGTGAAGAACTTTACATACGAGAGAACAGACAATCCATAAGCTAAACTGATTCCGTAGCAGTAGAAGAAAAGCTCCAGAATTCATCATGAGAATGTAAGCCTGTCTGCAGAAATCTTAGGGTAGGCACTGAACTTCTGTTTGGTGTAGGATTCGAATGGTTCATGATGGTTGAGGTTAATAGATTGGAACTGAACTTACTTGAGTGTTAAAGGCAAAGAAAGAAAGCTCAAAAGACATCTTGGTTATATTTGCATGACAGGGGCAAGAAATCAGGCTGCACTGGCGTAGCTGTACCACCGATTTGTCTTTGTCTATATCAATCACCTTAGAAGATTATCCGTGTAGAGATCAATTAAGCCAATCACATAAACTGACCAAAATTCTCATTACTTCTTTTGATAACTTGCAGTACAAGATGGGTATTTTTCAATAACTGAAAATAGCTAAAATTATAACTCTTTGTCTGTTTCTGAAAATTTCGACCCCAGCTATCTCTGCCTTGCTTTTAGCTGGCTTGGGTGGTACCTGGTTTAGGTTAATAAATATGCAATTTTCACATTAAAATTAGATACCAATTAAATCCAAACCTTCCCCATTTCTAATCATGAATTCTCTGTTTTCAATCCTGTCACTTCCTGCTTTGCTCAAAACTTCACATATTTAAGGAATAAAATTTATTTTATAATTTTTCTGTAGTCTTGATTTTTAAGTATAGGGAAGAGAAAAAAACTTTACTTGGCCGTAATAAAACATGTGTCAATGTAAATGCATTTTTAGGGCACAGTGAAAAACATCCAATGAGATTGACATATTAAAATGAATGAATTCTCTCCAAGGCGGTAGTTTATTCAAAATATCTTAATTGACTTAAGATTGACTGACAGGATGGAGGAGCATCTGCTTGCTGGTGACTGAGGTTAATTTTAGAGTTCCATTATTCATGTAATATCTCAGCATCATATAACTTTGTCATAATTCTTGTGTTTGACTTCATATATGAAATTAGTGTCCTTGTTGGTAGTGAAGCACAGATGATAAATTTTCTGTTGTCCCCATAGTCCTTTGACTAATTTAGACTTACTATGCAGTAACTTATTTCCTAGTTTTTGAAAAATTGAGTTAATTGCATGATTGGCCTTTTTCAGAATTCAGTGCTATTTTAAGTAACTTGTTTCTGATTTTAATACCAAATTCTTATTCAAAATTAAAAAGACCACTATTTAAAGGAAACTATTGATGTTATTTGGAATGAAATTTAGTGCCATAGGTTTCCTTAAGGAGCCAATTTACATATCCTGGTTTCTGTTAATACTACGCAGTCAGACTTAAATATGCTTGCATATTTCTTTCCAAAAATAATTCTGACTCCTGACAAGTGGCCATAAGTTAACCTATTACCATTTTACTCTTGTGTGTTTATTATACGTATATATGTATATATACACTGTGTGTGTTCATGATATGTGTGTATGTATGCGTACTCTGCAGTCATCCCTGTAAGCATGCTGAGGTTCTATGTTTTTCATTTTTTTCTGCCATGTGTAAGTTAGGATAATTATAGCTTTATCAAAGGGAGAATCATATGAGAACTAGCAATACAGTGACCACAATACGTAAATACAGTATGTGTTGGCATTTTATATTAGACCAGACTTTGAACTGAGCTATTCCTCCCAGGGAAACAAAAAAGCATAAAATAGTTTTTCCTTCTTTGGAGGACATAACAGGTAATTACTTAAAATAGCAGCAAATGCAATATTTTAATAGCTCTGATGTGTCTTCTTCATGATACCTTATCAGCATGTTGTTGCAATTTAGCTTTGAAAGATAAGTAGTAATGAAACTCATGATTGGAAAGAGACAAGGTATTATTAAGAAGATACTGAAATGGGGTATGTAATTATAACCAGGTAATGTTACTGTGATGTGAATATAAGAGTAAAAAAAGTAACAGTCTGGAAACTAAATACATACTAAGAAAACCACTCTGTGTTAGCATGTTGATTTAAAAGGTGATAATGTACATGTTTGCATATATAGTGCTAGAAAAAATAAGATAAAAACATAATACTTAGAAATAGTGCATTTAGTTTCACTTTTTAAATTAATTAATTTATTAATTAATTACTTTATTTTTGTTGTGTTGGGTCTTCGTTGCTGCACGCGGGCTTTCTTTCATTGCATCGAGGTGGGGCTACTCTTCGTTGTGGTGTGCTGGCTTCTCACTGCAGTGGCTTCTCTTGTTGCGGTGCACGGGCTCTAGGCATGCGCGGTCTCAGTAATTGTGGCTCGTGGGCTCTAGAGAGCAGGCTCTGTAGTTGTGAGCACAGGCTTAGTTGCTGTGCCGCGTGTGGGATCCCCCCGGACCGGGGCTCGAACCCATGTCCCCTGCATTGGCAGGCGGACTCCCAACCACTGCGCCACCAGGGAAGCCCCTAGTTTCCCTTTTAAATTTGAAAAATTGTCATCATTTTGATATAATTTGACAGAGAGAGTTTTGTTTTAACTGCTCTTTAGTTTGTCTTCTTTAAATAATTACTATAATGGAGAAATATTATAAGGTGTATACACAAAAAATAAGATAATAAAGCCAATAAGGTAAAAATCATAATATTCTCATTTCTAATGTGTTTTATGTGTGCAGATTGGGTATACAGAATCTAAGATATATAAAGGAATATTGGCTCTTAGCATAACATGTAAAATATTTTACAGTAGTTTCACTTACACATGTAGACATCTTTAAAAACTAATTATTTAACTCTTTTGATTGATTTTAACCAAGAAACCAGGATTACCTCTTTTAAATATGTGAATATCCCCCTAAAAATATATGAATAAATTAATTACCTTTAATAAAGATATTTCAGTATGTTTTTATAATTTGGAAACTTTTAAATGTATGGTACTCTAACTTATTAATAAATTAATCTTTCTGATCATTTTAATATTTCTTGATTAGCAATAGTATATATTTTAATGTAATAAATTATGGCTAGGATTTAGATAATATACAAAACAGAAATCAGAAAATTGACATTTTCAGTAATATACATTGATAGAGAATGTTTTCATTGTTATTAAAGAAAAAGGAAAAGCGTTTTCATTAATTCAAGCATATTAATGAGAGATTAAATTTATTTCTGTAATGCTGTCAGCAGTTACTAGGTTTTTAACATGTTTTTATTGAGGTGAAATACATATAACATAAAATGTAACATTCTAGTGTGTACAATTCAATGGCATTTGTTATTTTCACAATACTGTGCAACTACCTCCTCTGTCTGATTTCAAAACATTTTATCATCCCCAGAGGAAATCCTACACCCATTAAGAAGTTTTACCCCATTCCTCCCTCCCCATAGCAGACTGACAGCTACCAATCTGTCTTCTGTCTCTATGGATTTACCAATTATGAATATTTCATATAGCACTTCGGTGGTTCCTCAAAAAGTTAAATATAGAATCACCATATGAGTCAGTAATTCCACTCCTAGTATATATTGAAAACAGATAGTCAAGCAAATACTTGCATAGACATGGTTCATAGCAGCACTTTTTACAGCAACTAAAAGGTGGAAACAACCTAAATGTTCATCAGGGATTGAATGTATAAACCAATTGTGGGATGTACATACAGTGGAATATTATTCTGCCTTAAAGATGAATGACATACTGATATATGCCACAACATAGATGAAACACTGAAAATATTATGAAAACACCATGCCACTTGAAAGAATCTGCTATGAAAGCTCACATATCACATAGCTTTTAAAAAAAAACTATGGTAAGAACAGTTAACATGAGATCCAACAATACATTTTTAAGTGTACAATACAGTGTTATTAATTATAGAAATAGTGTTGTACAGCACATTTCTAGAACTTAATCACATTGTGTAACTGAAGGTGTCCAAATATATAAAACTGTACATGTTAAATGTTATTTATTGTATGTCAATCATACAAATATGTGTGTAAGCATATATATATTTGTATGTCATTATTGGCATATAATAATCAACAAATATGTATTACACAAGGGGAAAAATAAAAAGATTCTCATGAAAATATAAACTGAATATGTGTCAAAGATTTTATTCAACTCATTAATTAATGAGGAAATTATTAAGATGTTAAAGTGGATTCAAAATGCATTTGAGGAGCTGAATATTTATAAACAATAAATGTTGTTTGCTGAGTCAGATTCAAAACTGGTTAATGTTCTGCACAGTCATAACAGTAAAATGTGGATATTTAGAGACAAAAATATTTGCATTTCCACTAGACAAAAATCTGTAACTTCACATTAGCCTTTACAGAGCTATGAAGTAGCCTAGTCAACAGTAAGTGAATCAGAGGCACAGCCCAGAACAGCACCTAAAGAACCTCCAGTAATCTTTTGTCTATTTCCAAGTTTCTCGTAATTTTTCTACAAATAGATTTCTCTCTGTCTAATGTTTATATTGTAAAATGCTTCAATTCATAATTCGAAGTATTTGCTATAAACAAAAAATTGAATTTTGAATAAGTTCAACAGAATTCTAAACAGTTGTTATTGTGTTTTTCTAAAATGTTGTCTAGTTCATATCTCAGGGAATAATACATTTGCCCTAAGGCATAAAACAAGAAAAATATATTAATAGTCTTGATCAAAAACCCTAAGGTAGGGGCTTCCCCGGTGGCGCAGTGGTTGAGAGTCCGCCTGCCAATGCAGGGGACACGGGTTCGTGCCCCGGTCCGGGAAGATCCCACATGCCGCGGAGCGGCTGGGCCCGTGAGCCATGGCCACTGAGCCTGCGCGTCCGGAGCCTGTGCTCCGCAACGGGAGAGACCACAACAGTGAGAGGCCTGCGTACCGCAAAAAAAAAACCAAACCCATAAAAACCCTAAGGTATAATGTAAATACATTGATAGGACCTATTAAATAATACCTTGTTTATTTATATTTAGATGAGAAAATTCTTTGCTTTTATTTTCTTATATTATAAATCTTTATGTTCATTTGCTTTCTGCTGATCACCTAAAGTTTAAAAATTAGCTCATTTCCCATCCGATATATATGTCAGTTACATTTTTCCGTATCAATGTAATACAGTCTATATCCTGCTGAAACTCATTTAGTATAATTGTGTATGCTTCACTTGTCTAGAATTCATCTGTGTATAGCATTTCAAAGAAAATAGTTATGTGGTAAATTACTTTTTATCCTCAGATGAAATCAGTTTTTATAATAAGTGAAAATTTCATTTCCTCCAATTGTCATATGCTTTATTACTTCAAAAATACAATTATACGTGAATGAAGAGGGAATTTAAATTAATTTGTGTATTAAAGTTAAGTCAAAGTCCTGACCTCACACTATCTTTGAATACTTCCTGAAGTTCCACAATATGTTAATTCACTTAACAAATATTTACTTATGTAATGTGAGCTATGTGCCAGGCATTGTTCTAGGCTGAGAACATAAAAGACCAAAGCTCCTTAGAAACTACATTCCAGTGCATGGAGACATATCATATACCAATAAACTAGTAATTAAACAGTATATCAGATGGTCCTAAGTATAAAAAGAGGAAACAAAAGTGGGGAAATATTAGGGATGCAGATTAGATAGTTGTAATTTTATTTATATATTTATTTATTCATTTTAATCTGAAATGAACTTTATTAATTTTTAAATTTGTCTTTTAATTGAAGTAGAGTTGATTTACAATACTATTTTAGTTTCAGGTATACAACATAATGATTAATATTTTTATAGATTATACCCCATTTAAATTTATTATAAACTAATGGCTATATTTCCCTGTCCTGTACAATATATCCTAGTAGCTTATTTATTTTATGCATAGTCGTTTGTACCTATTAATCCCCTACTTCTCTATTACCCCTTCCACCTTTCCACCTCCCCACTGATGACCACTAGTTTGTTCTCTACATCTGTGAGTCTCTTTCTGTTTTGTTATATTCATTTATGTCTTTAAAAATTGTACATATAAGTGATAACATACAGTATTTGTCCTTCTCTGTCTGACTTATTTCACTAAGCATAATACCCTCTAGATCCATCCATGTTGTTGCAAATTGCAGAATTTCTTTCTTTTATGGCTGAGTAATATTCTTTATTCATTTATCTGTTGATTAACACTTGGGTTGCTTCCATATCTTGGCTGTTGTAAATAATGCTGCTGTGAATATTGGAACATTGGGTTCATGAATCTTTTCAAAGTAGTGTTTTCATTTTCTTCAGCTATACACTCAGGAGTGGAATTGCTGGATCATATGTAGCTCTATTTTTAGGTTGTCAAGGTAGGTATCACTGAGGAAGTATGATATTGTGATTTATAATAAGTATGTAGTTGGTCTTCCTCCCCATTTCTGACACAGAGATCCTAAAATACTTAGCATTTCCTGAGGGCTGAGAGTCATAATATTTTTTATCTCCCTCCTGTCTTTTGTGTTATTTTCATATATTTTACTTCTACATTTATAGCAATCCCAAGCCACTTATTTTTGTGCTTCTATTGTCTTTTGAAAATGTAGTAACCAATTGAAAATAATCTTCTAAATTTATCAACATATTTAACTTTACAATATCTTCATTTCTTTCTGAGACCTTTTATATAGTTTTTTTTTTAACATCTTTATTGGAGTATAATTGCTTTACAGCAGTGTGTTAGTTTCTGCTGTATAACAAAGTGAGTCAGCTATACATAAACATATATCCCCATATCTCCTCCCTGTTGCATCTCCCTCCCACCCTCCCTTTCCCACCCCTCTAGGTGGACACAAAGCACTGAGCTGATCTCCCTGTGCTATGTGGCTACTTCCCACTAGCTATCTATTTTACATTTGGTAGTGTATCTATGTCCATGCCCCTCTGTCACTTCGTCCCAGCTTACCCTTGCCCCTCCCCATGTCCTCAAGTCCATTCTCTATGTCTGTGTCTTTATTTCTGTCCTGCCCCTAGGTTTTCAGAACCTTTTTTCTTTTTTTTTAAGATTCCATATATATGTATTAGCATACAGTATTTGTTTTTCTCTTTCTGACTTACTGCACTCTGTATGACAGCCTCTAGGTCCATCCACCTTACTACAAATAACTCAATTTCATTTCTTTTTATGGCTGAGTTTATATAGTTTTACTTTAGCCTGAATGGCCAGTAACTACATTTCTTGATCTCTTGGCAATGAACCTGTTTGGCTATTGCTTTTCTGAATGTGTGCTTATTTCATCTTATTTTCAGTACGTTAAAGCTGTTCCATTTTTTTTCTGGTTTCCATTATTTCTGATAATATGTTAGCTGACACTTTTATTATTAGTCCTTTTCATATAATAGCTCCCACTGCTGAGATGCTTTCTAGATATTTATATTTACTTTAATTAGAATTATAGAATGTGCTGTCCTTAAGCTTATTTTTCTATTTATTTATCTTATATGGTTTTGTTAAACTCTTAGAACTATATGTTGCTTTTAAACAACTTTGAAGTAATTTTAGCCAATATTTCTTCAAATATTTGTCTGTCCCTTCCCCACTTTCAGCTCATTTTCTCTAATGCATATGTAAGTTAGACTATCTTATACGCTTACAGATTATTGAAGTTTTATTTTTTCTCAGTTGTTTTTTTCCTTGGGGAAGGTTGTTTGCTTGAAGAATTGCTCTCTAGTTTTCTGAACTTTTATTCTGCATTGACTAATCAGTTGACTGTTCCATGCAATGTAATTTTTGATTACAGATATTTTATTTTTATATCTAATATTTGCAACTACTTCTATTTTCCATAGTTCTCTTGATATTCCCCATTTCTTCTTTTATTATGTCCATCATTTTCTATAGTTTTTAGGATATATTTTTGATGGTTATTTAAAATCTTTGTCTTCTGATATAAGAATCATCTCTGGTTCTCTATTTGCATTGTTTGTTTCACATCTGATTATCTTTTTATCACATAATGGAGATTGTAGATGTTACCTGGCAAAGAACCTGGATATTTTGTCTTCCTCTGAAGAGCGTTGATTTCTCTTCTAGCAGGAATTCCCTTACTGACAGATAACCTTGATAATGTAGAAGCTTAGTTTTATGCTTGGTTCAGCTGGCATATTTCGTTTTTTTTTTTTTTTTTCAAATTATCAGTGCTGTGAAGTGATCGTTAATCCTAAGGCATGGCTCTTTGATGATTTTGATCGGAATCCCAAGGTATTTATCCAGCCCCTCAATTATTTAGACTTGAACTTCAAATTGTAACTTTTATAGAATGGAGAAGCTGTTGAAATCTCTGCTCAGTCCTTTTAGCCTCTATCTATTACTTTTCTCAGAACTCCTTGGATTCATGTCCTTCATATGTGCAAGTTAGGCATCAGTCAAGACTTTGAGTCAATCTTGTACACAGGATCGTTGGGCCTTCCCACTGTGGCATCTTCTATTTTGGGATCTCCTTCCTAAATTTGTAGCCACTCTGCTTCACCTAAATCTTTATTTCTATTTTTCAAGCCAATAATATTCTCACTTTCTGCATAAACTATATTACTTGAGAACCATGCTGACCAGTGAGTATTTCCAGGGGGAAATTAGATTAAAATTGACTATTTAAACACTGCGAATTCTATCCTTCAAGGGCCTTCAGTTTCTACCTGTATGCTCTCTAGTACTTTCAGACAGTTGATTTTTTTTTTAGACTTTTTAATTGTATTTGTTAGAATAATAGTCTGCTACAAACTACTCAGTCATTACCAGAAGCAAGAATATAATGTACATATTTGAAGTAAGAAGATACATTATATGTGTTTAAGCTTGTATCATTCTCATTGAATTGCTAGCAGTTTGTTATCCTGTTGGGTAAAGTTTTCACATTTGTTCGATCAATGAATTGTTTTAGAAGTGTGAGAACTGGTCAAGGAATTTTATTTTAATCATGTCTTTTCTAAATTTTGGAATGCTGTGTGTAGAATATACAAGATAATGATTTTCTCCTCATCCAGTCACAATATCATTTTCACATAATGGCTAATGCAAGTCTTATAAAAAGTCACAAGGGATTTATATAAACATTTAGGGCTATTGCACATAAACTGTTGGGTGAATTCATTTTGCAAGTGTAATTATTATGATGAAAAAATATAATTGAAGATTTTAGTCACATCCTTGAAAGGAGAGAATTTTATTAAAAATAGATACTTATCTACATTTTAAAAATCAAGTTCATTTTAAATTTTTGTTAGCAGAAATTGGAAAAAATGTCATTTTATCTTTTACAACTACTCTTTCACAGTCTAATATCAACAGCAAGTAGTTTGGTAGTTCTCAAAATATAGTCTAATTGTGAGAGCTGGTTAAAAATGCAAATATGTAGAGTCTAGGATTTTGAATTTATAAGTTCTTCAGGTGATCCTCCTATACAAAATTTGAAAACAACTGGTTTAATAATAGATGATTATCCAGATTAGTGACAAAATTCTGATTAATTTTCAAATTACTTCCTTTCTCAAGGAGCTTCTAAAATTTCTCATATCTTATTTATAAAATATGGAAATAATAGCACATGAGCCAACCTTATAAACAGGAATTAAAAACAGCTGGCTCCTGTGGAGCTAATAAAAATGGCTTAAAAAGCAGGGCAAAAATAAGAGTGTCTTGCTTTACGTTAAATGTTTTTCTTCATGAATACAACACAATGAAAACCATATAATATAGTATAAACAATATAATAAAAGTATTCAAAATAAACTTAGTTCAGCAAGGAGAACCTGGCATGTGGCACAGATTAAAAGAAAGCTAGGGGGCTTCCCTGGTGGCGCAGTGGTTGAGAGTCCGCCTGCCGATGCAGGGAACACGGGTTCGTGCCCCGGTCCGGGAAGATCCCACATGCCGCGGAGCAGCTGGACCCGTGAGCCATGGCCGCTGAGCCTGCGTGTCCGGAGCCTGTGCTCCGCAACGGGAGAGGCCACAGCAGTGGCCTGCGTACCGCAAAAAAAAAAAAAAAAAGAATAGGAGCAAATTTTCACAGCTGTCCTTCACTCCATTTTTTTTTTTTTTCCTTGAGGACCCTTTAAATCAATGATTGCCCCCTGGTCCTCTGGATGCTCACGGAATAGGCACCGGATAAATGATTTCTGAATGAATCAGTCCTTTTGATGTATTTAAAGAACCTTTTATTACTGGGATTTGTATTGCCTTGAAAGGTGCTCCTAAAATTTTCTTTTGACTCACTTAAGTTTGAATTGCCCCTGACCTGCCACATTGTGTGCTTTTAGGTTCTCTTCAGGAAAGATACCCATGATGGTTTAAAAAAAATACGTTACTGGGGTGGGATAGGGAGGGTGGGAGGGAGGGAGATGCAAGAGAGAAGACATATGGGAACATATGTATATGTATAACTGATTCACTTTGTTATAAAGCAGAAACTAACACACCATTGTAAAGCAATTATACCCCAATAAAGATGTTAAAAAAAAAAAATACGTACTGCACTCACCCGTCTCCGCCTTCAGCTGTCATAATGGATTCTTTGAACTTTACTAGTTATCTGCCCCTACATGGATTCCATTTTACTATCTCATCTTTGATGAGAAATGATACAAAAAAGTAATCATTCTTTTAAGTTAGTACTTATCAGTACAGATCAAAATAGGATAAATTAGGTCATTGACTAGAGAAAGTAGAAGAGCCTCTTAGATGCAATAAGACTTTAAGTCCTTTTGAAGTGCTCCCTGCATTTTCCCAGAGTTTTTCAATACTTTTTATCATCTAGGTGAATGCTATTTTGCGTGCTTGATGTGCAAGTTTATCTGCATACACGTGCTCCTTAGATTAATGAAGTTTCAGTCCTTTTGCTTTCTAACTCCAAGCGTTTCTGTGTGTTCTTGAACCATTCACTCACTTTCCTGATTCCCTTGCTATCTTAAACATTCAATTATTTTCTCTGGTCTCATATTTTTTTTTTTAATTCTTTTTTCAGTCTTCTCATTCAGCCATTTAAAAGTGCTCAGATCTCACAGATTGTGAGAAAGACACATTGTCCTATCTGTGTTTTCTGCCTCAAATGGAAAAAAAAAATCTCTACAGCAGTTTATATGCACTCTCTTGTACTCTTTAGCAACTACTGAGTCTTTAATTCTCTAGCATTTATATCACCATTATTCTACTGAAGCTACTCTTTAAAAAGTTCCATTTACTTATTAGCAACCAAATTCCTTAGTGCTCCTGTTCATTGATGTCTCTGGACAGTTGGACACTATGGAACCCCAGCTTCCTAGAAACCCTTCTCCACTTACGTCCATAACATTCTAACCTGGGACTATTCTGACTTCCTCAACTGCCCTGTTTATCACCTCTGGTTCCACCCTTTCAACCAACTTTTTAATGGGTTCTGACTTTGACATTCTTATTACTCCTTTTCTATACTCCTTTCCATGTCTTTACAACTATGCACTTTGGCTTTACTAATCACCCATACGTAATGACTCTAAAATCTACCTCCTTCCCTGGTTTTGCCCCTGAGCAGCAGTCTTACCTTGCTGAGCTTACTGCCATATAGCTTTACCAGGATCTTCCAAAAATATTTCAAACTCATTTCCAAAATTAAACTCATTCTCTTCATTCCTCAAACTGATCCTCTCCCATGTATTTTTCAGTGTCAGTGATACCAACATACTTCTTTTTTTTTTTTTTTTTTTTTTTATGCGTTACGCGGGCCTCTCACTGTTGTGGCCTCTCCCGTTGCGGAGGACAGGCTCCGGACGCGCAGGCTCAGCGGCCATGGCTCACGGGCCCAGCCGCTCCGCGGCATGCGGGATCCTCCCAGACCGGGGCACGAACCCGTGTCCCCTGCATCGGCAGGCGGACTCCCAACCACTGCGCCACCAGGGAAGCCCCATACTTCTTTTTATAGTTTCAGTCCTTCTCTTCA
Organism: Phocoena sinus; assembly: GCF_008692025.1. NCBI lineage: Eukaryota > Metazoa > Chordata > Mammalia > Artiodactyla > Phocoenidae > Phocoena > Phocoena sinus. The sequence continues at coordinate 11,551,427 of NC_045776.1, read as the reverse complement.
GCTTGCTTTAAACAATTCTATATTTAAGATCTGTCAACTTTACCCATTTTTTGATGCCCTTTATGTTTCCACTTCCACTAACCCTTTCCAGCACTCACCTCTTATAGACTCTGGTAGTCACCCATTATTGGTAGGTTCATCTGTTTGTAAGCACGTGGTAAACTTAGGAGAATTTAGCTCTAACCCTAGTTAAGAGCACTTGCTGCCCTTATTCGGATGGTGGCTGGTATTTGCCATCAGAGTTTCAAGGTCTTTATTGAGATGCACAGCATAGGAATTTATGTTATTGCTTTTCGTTGAAAATAAAAGAAACATACAAAAAGCACAGGATGTCTAAGTGTGATGACTCTGAACATGTTGTTCGACTTCAGTCCTATCTCTAACTTGCTTCAGCCTCTGTGCTCATCTTTGCGCCCTGTACACACGCTTCTTAATTTACCACCAATTCTGCGTCAGTGCAACCAGAGAAAACTTGACATGGACTCCAGCCACACCCCCAAGTTACTGTGTTGGCTCCAGCCAGGCTGTGTGTGGAATAGCTTTGCACAGACAAGGTCTGAGGGATGAGGACATGGCCTTGTGGGGAGAGAAGCCAAAGTCAGAGACAGAAGAACAGTTTAGGGTCTCAGATTCAAGGAGAAAGTGCGAATCCACGGACACTGGAAGAAGTCAGAACTTGAAGGGATTTGAACGAGCTTGAAAAATAAGTGGGTGTCTGCATAAATAGAAAATATTGAGGAGTCAGGACAAGCAAAAATGCAAAAATGCTCATCTACATATGGGACTAGGAGATAAGTTGGCTGAGAGGTGATCAGGGGAAGAAAGATAAAAGTTGGCCCTGGGTTTTTCTACCCTTTGTGTTTTTAATTGATGTACTAAATTAATATTATGTTTCCTGGGACCTAAATTGGAGTTATTATCAGTGAACTAGTGAACCCAGTTTAAGCTATCCAGTCCTGAAAACTTTGTCCTTGGATACTAAAGTTGAATGAATATCCTTAGACTAATTCTTATTCCAATATCATTATTTGGTTTTGAGAGCCCCCTTCATTAAATTGTTTCTGTAAGGTCTATTTTCTATGTCCAGGAGTCTGACCAATAGCTTTAAAACTTCAAAGTGTAAGAAGCTTTAGCATGAAACTCCATGGCTCTGTGAACTCTAAAATCACATGCATTTCTGAATGACTGCAAATGTGCATGTTCCTGGGTGTCTGCTTAAATATTTTAGCAGACCCTTAAAGGCACAGGAGATCTGAAAAAGCTGTTGTCCCGGAGGTTTATCAATGTGAGCAGGATGCTGGAAATCTCTTAAAATATAAATCTGATCATGCCCTGCTCCTCTGATTTATAACAGTTTGGGTTTCCCTTGGCGCTTGAATGAAGACCAGATCTAAGGAATGTGACCTGTAATACTTGAGGGGTATGTCAATTTTGAAATCTCTAGACTAGGTTTGCATTGCTTTTTTTCCTGGACATGTGGCTCGAGAATATATTACTTCATTTCAATTCCTTTAGCAAACTCTGCTTCCTCTCATCTCAGGGTCTTGCATATTTTTTGGGGGAAGGAACTGTCCCCATCTTAATTTCCCAACCTGCTTCCACCAGCCCTTTTCCCCAATTACTTTCTATCTCACTTCTCATCTCAGCTTAAACACTGTTTTCTTGTTAAGTCGTTCCTGACCGTTCTGACAAAATTGGGTTTTACTTATTCATATGTTCATAATTGCCCTCTACTTTTATGTCATGATGTTTATCACAGGTTATAATTATAAATTTGAGTCAAAATTTTATTAATATTTATTTTGTGTGTGTGTAAGCTCAGAGTGCAGGGAAATGATGGTTAATTTTCATTGTATTATTTGTAGCACCCAGGATGGAGTTTGGTACTCAGTACATGTGCAGTACAGATTTGTTGAATGAATACATGCTTTGATTTACTATCTTGGAGCTCGTCATTTGAGTGCGTAGTTACATTCATACACCCCACAGCATCCTTCACAGAATTTTAGTACATAGTAAATCCTAATTAAATAGTTGTTGATTGAATGACAAGATGCTTTCCTAACAGAGAAATGCTGCTTTCCTGCAGTTACCTTAATCATGTGTTCTTCTTTTTACTTCCCATATGTAAAAATGCTAAATGGTGTAATTTCTAGGTCAATTGCTTAAAAAGGTATTTCCAAGGTGATGAACTCTAATGATCATGTTTAAGTCTTCATGAATTTCACACATTTTCCATACCTCCCTATAGCATTTGTATACATGAATACATGGAGAACTTATCATTTGATTTTTCATATTCCGTAGCTAATGTGAGTTGATATGCAAATTAGACCATATAACTTTCTGCACATTTTAAAGAATTACATGCGTGTGCCTCACTGTATGTTAACTGATACATGGAAGCAGTAAGTACTGACAGAGCACTTAATTGCTTAAACCGTCATCCTGGCACGGTGAACCTTTCATAATTCTTGATAATATGTTTCTGATTATTTGTTGCCTGAGTGCCATGCCGTAAGAACTTATGTGAACGTAAGGGTCTATGTGTAGTTAGGTCATATGCCATTTTATATAAGTGAGCTATAAACCAATTCGATTGCACTGGAGTTAAATTTTAAAAAGGTGATTCATAAATAGAGAGAAATGAATGTTTTCACAGTTATGCTTTGCTAACATTGAGAAGGCATAACATTGTTATACTTCTCTGTTACTGTTTACAGTAATAGATGCCTTTACGGATAAGGCTAAACTTGTCCAGAATATTCACAACATTGTAATATTTGAACAATATTTTTTGTCTCATAGAAATGACTTTGAGAGGTGTTGTTAGCTAGACAGTGCAATGCATACTGATAAATTAGAGAAAGTATAAGAAATGAAAGCCCACAGGAGACGTTTTATCTGTTTTAAAAATCATTTTGTAGTTTGACGATGCCTAGTAGCTAAACTCAGTGTCCCGGGATCTATTGAGCTGATAGAAAGTGGAGCTTAGCAGTTGCACTACGGTAATAAGACAGTTGTCAGCATGCTGGAATCTCATTTTGACTGTGGTTTGATGAAAGCTGCCCGCAAAGGTGTGTAGTAGCTCTATTGAACACACCCACATATGCAATACCACTTAATTGAGCTAAGAATCAAGTAGTATAAAGTAAAGTTCCTGGACTTCCAAAAGTAAATACAGTCTCATTGATTACCTCTCACCCAGCGTCCCTGTGGCAATGGAGCTGAAGCACTTGTGCTTCAATTAGGACTTAGTGGCAATTCACAGCAAAGATGAGAGATTGAACATGAATATTGAAAACTAGAAGCTAATTATGCTTTTTCAGAATAAAATGGTATCTAAATGTATGGAGAGCCTATTATGAGTCATAAATTGTGCTGTAGATTTTACATGGACTATTTGAACTCTTCACAGCAAACCTATGGAATAGGCACTATTATTATCATTTCTGTATTACTATCGAAATTAATAAAATGAGGCTAAACTGGCCTTCTGCCACAGAGTTTACATGACAGAACTTCGGAGCCCAGTCTCAGAATTAAAAGGCCAGGCTTCTAATCACCACACAGGCAAATGAGATAAAACCAAAATGGCTGTTTATGAAGATGGCTGCCGCAGGCTATTTGGGAAAGATATTTTTGGAACCACGTTGTCTAAACTACACAAGGTTTTTAGTTTGTTTGTTTGTTTTAAATAAGTAGTGGACCCAGAGCTATTGAAGTTGAGATTTGGAGAATTAAGATAGTATAGGGGCTGGTAAATATTCTTAGCATTCTTATCCTTCTTTCATTCCCATTCTCTCTCTTACCATTCTATACATACAAAAATGAACGAACCAAACCTATAAATCCCATAAAAGCTATCCTTAATCTGTCCCTTTTTTAGTGTGTTTATAAAAAAAGGCCAATAGCTTTCAAGCAAGTATGATGTGGACTGAAGCAGAGAGCTCTGCACAATTTTTAGGCTGTGGCTTGGCAAAATCTGTTCATTTTTTTCTCAGGAGCAGGAAATACATGCAGTGAAGCAGACTCATCCAGTGCACAAGCAATTCATAGAGTACGTGTTTTTCTGGGAACTTGACCGATATTGCTGTATCACCAATATACTTTTATATAATATTGTCAGCTATTTTTATCCTATTGTCCAGAATCATAAGTAGAAAAAGTGCCTGCATTTTTGATGCTATAACTTAAAAGTATTCCAAGTGTAACTTTTAAATTTTATTAAAAATGAAGATAGTACTACAATTTTCCTTACCTATTTAAAAATTTTCACATTTAGAAGAATCTATTATTATATTTTAAATTTTACTTACTGCAACCTAAAAGCTGCAACTCTTTAGCGCCATAAGCAAGAATTGTTACAATACATGCTTCAAGTTTTTAGGTTTTTCCACCAGGGCTTGGGGTATATAAAACACTAAGAAGTATGTGAGATAATGAATTATATCTTACATCAAGTGTATTTGTGCCACCATCCTATACTCATAAAGGATATCACAGTCTTTCCTCTTGCTCTTGGGCTTAGCCTAGTGAAATTACATTCTGGACAGACACTACATACTCACTGACAACAGTGGGGGATATGAAACCTGTTGCTTCATATACCCCATGAAGATTCAATCAAAGCCAAAAGGAAACAAAAATAGCTTGAATAAACAAATGGCAATTTACTCCAAAATGTACTATACATTTGCACATGAAATTTTCCCCAAGTCTCCATTAAGTAAAAATATTGGAGAAAGTAATATAGTTCATGGGGTTGATTCAAAAGCGGGTGGGTAATTGAATGAAAGATAAACAACTGATTTGAAGAGGTCAATATAAACCACTTAATGCAGATTTGAAGAGAAACAAATAGTAGGGAAATCTTCCATTTAAAATGAATAATCTTAAAAGTATACATTATATGTTAATTTCAAATATATATATATTGTATTTATAATTCACAAAAATCTTAGACGTTTCTGTGTGTGTATCTTATAGTGGACTTCTGGGAATCTTAAAAATTCAAATCTGGATGATGAAAATTAGATCAAATCAATATTTAGCAATATTCGACCAATTTGTAATAAGCTTAGTAATTTGTAAGTATAGTAAACATATGTATCCCAAGTAAAGACAGGCGAAAAGCACTACTCTTAATATAAATTACATTATATTTGGAATTGTAACTCCATTTCTAGTTCATTCTTACCTAATATCATGCTAATAAGCTTCTGTGGTGTAGATACTGGTTTTAAGTTTCCTCCTAGGATTCGAACTGTCAGTAAAACTTTAACAGAAACAACTCTAAACTACTCAAGGCTAATTATTAAAAGGTGTAACGTGCAGCATGTGACTACAGTTAATAATACCCTTCTGTATATTTGAAAGTTGTTTAAAAGTTCTCATCATAAGAAAAAACATCTGTATGTATAGTGACAGATGTTACCTGCACTTATTGTGATCATTTCACAATGTATACAAATATTATGTTGAACAACTGAAATTAATATAATTTATATTCAATTATATCTTAATAAAAAATGTATAAAGGAGAGCAATCAATACTTGGAAGTTTGTTTTCAACATCTTAGCTATTCCGCACTGATGAAAAAATATCAGTAACATTAACAATGATTTAAATAGAATAACCATCTGAATAGTTTAAGAACACTGAGTGAAATCTTAGATTTCAAAACAGGTTCCTTTCACAAGCAAACATTTGCACGCTCACATTCACATGCACGTTTCCTAACTATCTCCTAAATTATTTCTCATTCTCTCTGAGTTCTTCTCTAAAAGTAGAATCAAATTTAGCAATATGTGTTAAATTCTGTAAATAGGATTAGCCAAATTCACCCTAGTTTGTCTGAATTGTTTTGAAACACAAAACACCATTTTGAATAGCCACAACCTCTTTTCATCACGTTCCACGTTCAGCTTCCTATTTTTGCTCTTTGCTGTAGCCTTGAGCACAGTGTTCTTTTTTGCTTCACTTTTCTTCACTTATATGATGAACACAATCATGTAGTATTTGAGAATGTAGATCTACCCCTGTGGCTATGTTGTCTCTGTAACTGTTCTATATCTTCTTATTACTGTGTCAGTTTTCTTAGATTGTAAAGTTTTGAATTTTACAATTGGAAGATTTTTGTTTTATTATGAAAAAATTTTCTCTGATACCATTTACCCTAACCTGAGTTACCTATCTGTGTATTATATAATCTGTTTATCGGGTCTATATCCCTCTATTAAAAAAGTGTCAGGGGGCAGAAAATGTAGACGCCAATTTTAATTGTTAGCTAAAAACACTTTTTCAAACATCCTCTTTGCCAAATATATGACTTGAATACCTCTTTTATTCCTCTGTGCTTCTGTTCATTTTGGTAGCAGCTGAATGGGAGGTAAATGATCTGCATAAGTCATAAACTACATAATAGGATCATGCATGTCTTATTTTTTATTTTAGCCAAGTTCTAAGTAATTGCCACCCACAGCTGGTATTTAATAAAAGTTACTAACAGATGGAACCACTGAGGGCCAGGCAAAATTTAACTCCACCTGATAAGTATGTCTTCAAGATTAATAACATCTCAAAGCTAAAGGGATCCCCAATCTTTACAATCATTTTCAAATTAAAATTTTACATAATTAGATTTCAAAAGAATTATCAGGCATTGCCTATAAAACAGAACTTGCTAATCATTCCTGTACGTTTTGTACTGACTTTCCCACTATTAGCCCGAGCTGTATTTACGTTTTAAAGAATTAAGGAAAAAGTAGACTTTGTGTTTGTAGTTTCTTTTTACATGTAATTATGTTCAAACTAGGAATACATTTTTCTCAATTTTTTGATACTCTCCCCTGCCCCATCGCATGACCTAGACACGAAAAGCTCTATAATCTCCTTCACTAATTTAGAGAAAACCATAATTCATTTGTTACTGTATAATTCATGCCAGAGCACTGAGAATCACTAAGCAACTGATTCAAGAATTTAATGATTTAGGGACTTTCCTGGCAGTCCAGTGGTTGAGACTTCGCCTCCCAATGCAGGAGTGCGGGTTCGATCCCTGGTGGGAGAGATAAGATCCCACATGCCTCGCGGCCAAAAAAACAAAACATAAAGCAGAAGCAGTGTTGTAACAAATTCAATAAAGATTTTTTTTTAATGGTCTACATAAAAAAAAAATCTTAAAAAAAAAGAATGCTTTATCTTTTTCCTAAAATTTTAAACTTTAGAGGAACAATATGAATTTTCAGGTCTACTATGGCTTTCTGTGTTTTTCATTTGCATCCATATTATGATGTAATTTGGGTTCTAGATATTGAGGAACGTGCTTTGGAAACTGTGTTGGGGTGAAAGTATCAACAATAGTTTAAAATATATGTAAGTGAAATCACTCCACTTTTTTAGTCACTAGAGAGTGAAACAATGTTTCATAAAACTATTTCTTTGCATTTGAGAGAAAGAAAATTTAAGGAGGTAGGATTATGAGTTAATACCTGATATTAGTATATGCTAACAATGTTGAATCCATAATTTGGTATTGATACTTCTACATATTTCTTCCTGACCTACACCATTAGCATGGTGTGTGTAAATGCTTACTCTAAGTATAATGACTATAGTTTACCATTAAAAAGTAGTGTTCTTTATGGAGAACATATGCGCTTAGTCTGTTTCCAGAAGCTATAAGTTCTATAAGAAATACGTTTAATCTAATCCTTGATCATAATGATTTTATTCTCTAAGGGAGGAAACGAGACATATATGAAACAGTCGATAAACAGTTGGATATGCTAAATGCTACAAAGCAGTTAAGTAAGAACAGAGTGATATGAGATCAGGTTGTTATTGCACAGGTTTGTATATGTGTCAAAGGAACAAGGCATGTGCCTTTTAAGTCTGACAGCTGGCTATCTCTCTTGGACTCACAGGGTGTAATTACCTTAAAAACCAGAGGCTGCAAGAGAAATAAAGCATCTTCAGTAAGCATAAGTTTGGGAAACAATGGCTTAAATAATGTTATGTGTCTTTAGCAAGACTTTTCTTTTTCAAAATAGGCTAATGTACATTGGGATATTTGAAAGTAGACATTGTCTATAGTAGTAGGCATGATACTTTTTAAACCTTTGTTTTCACCTGATATTCCACAGAATTCATTTTAAAAATGCTCTTAGTGAATTTCCCATGGTTCATGTTGGCACTTAATCTTGATGCTTAGGAACTGAATTTCCTCATTAAGCAGAAATTGGAACCATCTTTTAGTAATAGATTTGCATTAACCAATCTCCTAAGACTGATCTATGAAATCAGAATGTCAACAATTTAATTAAGAGTGAGAAGTATAACTGCCAGAGAAACCAAATACAATCTTCTGAGTAGTGTTTTCTCCCCCATAGGAACACAGCATGGGAAAATAAGTTATAATTAGGAGACTGGTTGGTGAACATGAAAACAAAACACAACAAGGTAAGAAGATGTACGTTTCAAATGTGTAACGTCCTTGCACTAAAGTAACCTAATGTTGTCATCACCCTTAAAAGGATATGCCTGTCGTTAACACCATACAAGTTACGTCCTTGGTCCATGGGGTACTTCCCTGCGGACACTGTTCTAATTGCGTTGCCAAACTTTTATCAGTCACTAACCTTTCTGCTTTGTGGATAGCAACTTTCCTCCCTTTCAATGGAGCATTCTGTGATTAGCTACTTTAGTTAATCTATTTGATTAGATAACTTTCTAGTCTTGTTGATTTGTGAACTTATTCATTTACTTTGTCCCTTTAAGGTGATTCTGTCTATATATGCTCTGATAAGTGAAGATATAGTAAGTTAGTTTTAGAATACATTGAGTTAGTGGTACTGGAAAGTCTGATTCTAATTTTCCAGGAAGAAAATGGAGAGATGAGACTCAAGAGCCAGACAGAATTTAGAAACGTATATTTTGGAGTCTTTTGTGTAGATGTGGATGTGATTGTCTGTTTGTTTAGGATAAACAAAAAAATGCACAAAGAATAGAATATTGGAAAATACTTACATTTAGTAAGTGGGGTATCCAGAAATAGAAGATGGAATATGGAGAGCCATAATCATGTAGCACAGTACTTGTTAAGGATGTATATCTATACCTGTATTTATACATTTATATCTGTGTATCTATGTCCCTATCTATCTATCTATCTATTTATCATCTATAATATCTATCTATTCCCCCCTCCCCACCCCCCCTCCCCCGCCCCCACTCCTTTCTCACCAACTTCTTTTAGGTCTGGGATAATACAGAATGTCACCTTAGAACATCAGATTGGACTAAGGAGAACATAACTAGCTGAGTGGGATGAGGAGACACTTTTTTCTGCTTAGTGATTGGAAGTAGGACTAAATCCAGAAAACCCAAGTGAGCTCTCAGGGTTTGGCTCCTTTTAGTTTAGCAAATCCAAATTCAGCAATCTGTCATGACACTGGATCTTTGCTGGTCTAACAAAGCTTTCCCTTCCTCACACCAACATCCCTTGGGGTAAATAGGTGAAGGAAGGAGAGGCTGAAATCTGCACAGAAGCCAAGGAGCCTCCAGAAGGATATAGGATTGAGATTGCCCCTTTCCTTTTGTGATTCAATAATTTAGAGCTTGGTATGTTTCTGACAGAGGACAGCTAGAAAAAAAAAGGGATCTTGTGTTTTCCAAGGAAGCCTACCATAAGGGGATCCAGATTTAAATTTGATCTAAGGACCTAGAGATTGATGGGGTTCCCCCAGACTCAGCTTTGTGTTTGTACTTTGGGAACGATGGATGAGCAGTGTGGGTGTTCTAAGGAGGCTTAAACTGGCAGTAAAAGGATTAGGATAGAATGAGCACCAAGCCTGCAGCATGATGGCTGACGTTTGAAAGCAAGACTATACCCAAACTCCTAGGGTGCAGGAGAAATCTTTTGGGAGGACAGCAGGACTTCGGAGAGAGACTCTCAATTACACACAAATGAGAATTAAGCAATGACTTGGAGAAATGAGAGAATTTTTTCTATATCTGTTTTGTAAGTTGTAGAAGAGATTCATATATGTTATAGCAGTGCTATGCTGTGAAAGCAAGAGAGGAGAGCACTTAAGGAAGGCATGCTCACCAGACAGTTTTTGTAGAACAGCCAAGAAAATGAGACCTGAAGAAAATATCAGTCATTTGAGCATTTAGAAGTTAGTAGTATTTTAAGAGACATATTAGAACAACAGAGTATGTACCTAGATGGTTAGAGATTAAGCAATTAGGATTCTGGGAAAAGAAGGAATTTTATCAAGCAGAGACCACTCGTGGGGAGGTTTTTTTGGGCTTAATGGGATAATATTTTAAAATCGTTATTGCCTTTAAAAAGACAGAGTAGGCGGGCTTCCCTGGTGGCGCAGTGGTTGAGAGTCCGCCTGCCGATGCGGGGGACGCGGGTTCGTGCCCCGGTCTGGGAGGATCCCACATGCCGCGGAGCGGCTGGGCCCGTGGGCCATGGCCGCTGGGCCTGCGCGTCCGGAGCCTGTCCTCCGCAACGGGAGAGGCCACAGCGGTGAGAGGCCCGCGTAACGCATAAAAAAAAAAAAAAAAAAAAAAAAAGACAGAGTAGGCAATGAGAAATAATATGAATTTTTCTAATAAATTCTATTAATTATTGAGCTTCTGGTATGCACTTAGCACTGTGCTATTTGCTAAATAGAAATGTTAAAAGAACAAACATGCATGAAAATGGCTGATGAAACCAGCTACTAAAAAGGCAAGATGGAATGAAATCAAGTTGACATTCTAAGAATTTCTAGATAGAAATGAAAGTCCAGTTGAATTTGGAAAGAAGCATTTTTAATTGGAAGCTTTGCAGTACACGGAAATAACATGGGCTTCAAAATCAGGTTTATGTGAATACTGTTCTGGTAGGTTTTTATAATATACTGGGAATTTCACAGGGAACAGTTGGACTCCTAGGACCAAGATAAGAGGAGAGTAATGTAAATTCCATCTAACTGATGGCAGAATATCCTGATTTTTACTTTTCTAGTAGCTATGAGAATGATGGAGCAAAATGTCTCTATGTTTTAAAAGGTAAGTACATACATACATACATACGTAAGAAATAAATCAAAACGTAAGAAAATACTAAATTTATATTCAAGAACTTCTAAGTAAAATTTTGAATTTTGCATGCTAGGTTTGCTCAAAGTGTAGAAAACCTTTCCATCATCTCATTACTGAATTACTAGACTTTATAACTTAGTAATTTTAATCATTACAAGATTGAAAAGGACTCTAAGTAAGCATTTCACACAACCCCCTATTATAGAACAAAAAGTGAAGTCTTAAAACATTGAGTGGCTTCCTCTAGTTTATTCATTTTCAAAGAATTTTTGGCAAATTCAGAATTGGAATCCAATACCCTGACTTCCAGTGCAGTGTGTTTTACTGAAGCGAGCTTCAGGTGTTTTAATGGGTGTAATTGTTTTTCTTTAGCGCATAATATTAAATTATTATTTTCTATAATTTTTTGGAAGCAGCATACATTACACATGAAGGAAAATCATTATGTTCTATTTTTGTAATTTACTGGTTTATTTGTTTTGATTTTGATATTCCCATGTCTGAAACAAAATTTTTTCAGAATGCATAATGACATGTAAAGCATGGTGATTTTTTTTCTCGCCTGGTTTTCATACATGATTAGAGTATCTTTTCAAACTTCTGGAACTACATTTGAATCCTGTCAGAAATAAATGAACAACCTCAATGAATACTTTAGTCTCCTTTGAGCTCTTTGAATTAGATTATCCCTCTCTGCAACTTTCAGTTCAGATGGAAAAAACCAAGGAGATGCAGCTAGGTTGTTAATAGTAGAAGTGGTCTGATTCAGGTACAGCTGTACAAACATTCCTCTCATTATAGTTTTCAAATGGACTTTGCAAGATATATGGTAATTTTTTTAGCTATATATGTGGGCAAGTTTGCAATTAATACCAATAAAGGGAATAGTCCATTTAAAGTCAGTCTTTCAGAATGCACAATTCTATATTTACGACCTTGATTGCGTAATGTAACGTAAAGTGGAGTTATTCTGCAGTAGTTTTATTTATATGTTTCTTTTTGGTATAACTATAAGAATAAAGAAATTTTCACTTGAAATGTTGACTGTGGTATATACAGAATATCAAATCATTTTGGTGAATATCTCACTAGAGAATTAAAACAATACTACCCATCTGTTTATTAATCTGAAACATGATTATTGAATCACTTTACAGATTCTGACTATATCAGGAACTTCTGACTGTTTCAATGTACAAACTGGTATTGATCACTAAACAGTTGTCCAAAGCTGTATTTAAACTACTAAAATTGGGGAATTGTGAAACCCAGTTTTTGAGTTCACATAGTTATGTTTATCAGTTTTCATTTTGTACATATATATTTTCTCCATTGATTGTTTCTTTGTAGAGTTTACATCAAATAAGGCCATAAATTAAATATCACATTACGATAGCCTCTGAATAAGTGCACATCCATTTTTCTTTATATGTGTATCTCATTTGATTTTAAGGAGTGTGTGTGCATGTGTGTGTGTGTGTGTGTGTGTTTGTATGTGCATGAGGGAGGAGAGAGAGAGAGAATCTTCATAGGTACCTACCCCAGTTTGTATAAAATAGACTATCCAAGATATAAAAATGATTCTGACACAACATTTACTGTAATTTACAGCTAATTTTACCTATTTAAAATGCTTTTATGATGGTATACTAAAAGTTGGGGGCTGTGGAATAGATTTACTTGGTGTTAAGGAACCAATCAGAACAAAATTTCCTTTGTTCAAACACTTACAGGAGCAATTAAAATTGAAGGAATCACTGAGCACCTACTATGTTCCAATCTCCTTACCAGATATTGTGCATATATTATATCATTTAATCTTTACAACTATATTTAGTTGGCTTTATTTCCACACTTTAAGGAGGAGGAACTGAGAATTAGGCAAATAGACCAACTAAGTTGCTTTGTGATGCCAAAATGAGTGATGAAACTTAGGATCCAAGGCCATGTTTGTTTGACTAATAGATCAACTGTCATTCCACTTTATTTAACTGATTGTATATTCTGACACTTAATGGTTCAGTGGGGAGAAGCTATTTCCTTTACTCTTCTTAAAAAATGTTTCTATGTTGTAATGATTGCTTCGTTTCTGTAAACGCCATAAAACTGCATAAAACCTGAAGCATTAAGATTAGGTATACTGTTTTGGTTTGGTGAGCAAAAGGATTAGATATATGTGAATTCCAAAATGAATGAATATGAATAGAAATAGAGAAAAACAAGGAGAGCAAGGTAATTGAGAATAGGGAAAAAGCAAGTATCAAGGCAAAGAGAAAAGTAAAAGCAACAACGTTTATTTACAGGTGGCTCTTGTAGAAGGGTCTGGAAGCGTGGGGCTGCATGCTACTCTCTTCATCCATACAGTTGCTTTTTCTGAGAGGGCTCTGCAAATCTGAGCGCTTTGTGTCAGGTTACATCAACTGTGAAAACCTCCTTGTTTGAACTGGATAAATGTAAAGAGATTTGACTTTTGAACACAGACAATAAAAGAAGAAAAATCCTATTAAATCCTGTACAGCAGTGCAAAACTCGAGGCTTTATTAAAGCTTCCTTACTCAAGGAACTATGCAGTACTTGCACCGGGAAACAAAATATCGGACGAAATCACGAGGAAGAAAAGCTGTCATTGTCAACAGAGACTTTAGTTTCAAGTATATTAATAAGTGCACCATGAGCTCCCAAGAAAGAAAAGGTGCCAGGAAGTCACCTGAAGGCTGTTCTTCTTCTCATACTTGAGGCTCCTGAGCCACTTTTCAAGTGGTTTGGAAATTCGCCTTGTTGATGACAGTTATTGCTCACCTTCCTAAAATTGGTCTTTAAAATGACTTTGTGCTTTAATGCAGACAGAAAAGTCCTTCACTCTGGTGATCAGTTCCAAAACCTCAGAAACAGTGCAATCAATCACTGTAGTGCCTGATGGATGTGTCAGGTGATAAGCGTAGCTATAGCTGTTTCAAGGCCACTGGCTCGGAATCTGCAATCTGACTCAATTTCTTTAAAGCCTATGGCTTTGGGGTAAACCAAGGGTCAGCAAAAGAGTCCTCTTGTGCACTGATCATTTGAAACACCAGATTATCGAGTTAAAAAGATCGCATATTGATTTAGAAAGCACTTTCAGGTTATTAATGATTTCGATAATTCTGATTAATGAAAAAATTAAATTTCATTTGATGACAGCATTTTAGCTGTGTTCATTACTTTTCTCAAATACTTTTATAATGATAAATTGGCAACTTCCATAAAATCAACAAATTCCTTGAAAAACATAGCCCAAATTGTCAAGTACTCTAGTAATCTTTTAAAATATATACTTTAAATTAAAAAAATATATATGTTTAAGGCATAAAAGATGATGATATGATATACATAGACAGTGAAGTGACCACTATCAAGCTGACTAACAGATCATCTTCTGACATGGTTACCATTTCTTTTTGTGATGAATGCATCTGAAATCTACTCTCTTAGCGTATTTCCAGTCTCCAACACAGTTTTATGAATGTGTTGATAACTCACACACTTATCATGCCCGTCTGTGAGATCTCTAGACTTATTCACCTTACATGACTTCAAGTTTGACCAGCATCACCCATCCCACCCCCTGCAACCCCAGCTCCTGATAACCACCATTCTACTCTCTGCATCTATGAGGTGGTTTTTTTGTTTGTTTTTTTTTAAAGATCACACATATAAATGAGATCATACAGTATTTATCTTTCTCTGTCTGGCTTATTTCACTTAGCAAAATGTCCTCTGTGTTCATCCGTATTGTTGCAAATGGCAGGATTTTCTCATTTCTCAAGGCTGAATAATATTTTAGGATTGCACTCTCTCTCTCTCTCCATATATATATATATGTATATGTATAAAATCATCATTCATCTGCAGGAGGACACTTGGGTTGTTTCTATATCTTTATATCTTGGCTATTGTGAATAATGCTGCAGTGAACATGGGAGTACATATATTGCTTTGAGATAATTTCATGATTATGGAAAGAGTTTATTACACAGCGTTTCTTAGAAGAACATTGTATTTGATCTTGACAGATAGTTTGCTACACTGAATTCTGTATCATTTCTATGAACAATGTCAGAAAAAAACTATTTACATTGTCCTAGGCTTGTGTTTAGAGCCAAATTTAGCCAAGACTTAAAGAACAATAAAATTCAAAATGAAATGAACAAAAGAAAAAGAAACAACAAAAAATATATATGAAAGCAATGGTTAAGTTTGAAAAATCTGAATAACAGAAATATCAAAGCTATTTTTTACTTGAATCATCTGTTAAATTTTTCATTGTTTTTATAGATACCTCTGATATTTTAAATCACATAATATACACAATTACTTATTTTTATTGCTTGATTTTTTTCTGTCTTTAACTTAGCTTTTATCATTTTATTGAAAAATGTTTATTTTATGCCTGGTGTGCATCAGACACTCTGAAATATTACATTTTAGCTTCCGAGGCCAAATGACCAAATATTAGATTCTGTGCATATAAAATATTCCTGTAGAGAGATCAGTTAGAACTTAAAGTTACAGACATATTTTGACAACAAAAGAATCTAGTCATTAAGCACTGACAACCCCTATTGTTATTTTAAATCCAGGTAAGTCAGTAAGAAGTTTTACATCCTGCTTAGAGAAAGAGCAGTAACCTTTAAATCAGTGCTCCACATGAAGGAGTAATTAGGTGCTCACTTTTGGAGAGGTCGAACCATCACCGATTGTAGAAATGCCTGCCTCTGAAGCTGTATTCATTAACGTAGTAATGAGCTGTTGAAATAGCAATGCAGAGCAAATCTAAAATGCAGGGAGACTAATTGGCTTATGGATACTTTCAGCTACCCTGCTGTTAGAGACACAGGCACTTCTTTATATACAGTGGACATTTTGAATTCTTATTGGTGAAACATGATGCTGTGTTCACAGGTCTCAGACTCATGAATTTCTGAAACCTTGAATTGTGGCTCTCTGGATGTTTTTCAGAAATTTAACCAAAATGCCCCATGAAACTTCCTTAGTGTTAGCCAGGGACGTTTTTTTGCTGAACAAAACGGGATCTTGGGTCTTAGATTTACAGAAGACTCTGCTCACAGAATGATCTCATCTGTTTTGTCCTCAGCTGTGAAGTTGGTTAACAGAGCCTACCTCAGCTCTGTTACACGGCACAACCCCAGGTCATTACAACACTGACAAGCTATCTTGTAAACATAAGTCATCTACTAAGAATTAAAAAAAAAAAATCGGTAACGTTTCTGCATTATTCACGGATAAAAGAAGACACCTTAAAGAACACACAACTCTGATGGTGGCTGAATGCCAAACCCTTTACATTATTATTATGACATGAATTGATAACTAGTGACAGCAGCTTTGTCCCTGCATTCTGTCTTGAAATATCTCATCTGGTCACATAGACATAAATTCCATTGGATGCTTAAATTTTAATAATAATTTATTTCCCTGCAGTTGGACATTTAGAAATAAGCTTGCTAGGAGCTAGATCTTTATATGAAAGGCCTGAAGTCTACTTCGCCTTCCTACGTCCTTCCCTTTCGAACCTAGAGCTCCTAGGTGCCAGTTACCTCTCCATCTAAGAATCAGGTAATTGCTCCCTATCATTTATCTCCTATTCTTTCCCCCACTCCAATTTCCTACTTTTGAATCACTTTCTTTCCCTTATTAGTATGTAGATTGATTTCACATTTGCTAATCCATAGCTTATGGTACACTCTGTGCCGTAGGCTGTAAATCAGTTACATAGATCGTGGTCATAGTGCTTGAGAAGCTCATAGCCTTGTTTCCTATGTGCAAGCATGACATAATCCCATGGTTATTCTGCAAGAGATTCTAAATTTGCACAGAGGAGGTCATTTATGTACATTCCGGTGTAATGGATTAATGCTCTTCTGCGCTCCCAAGAAGAATGACTTCCTACACAAGTGTTCTCATCTCCAGCTTAACCCTGATAACATGGTCTTCCTGGGTTTTTCAGATATGATTCATTTGGCCACCATGCAACACCTAGATAGATCATTATGGCCTGTGTGTAATGGGAATATTGAATGCAACTAAAAATGATTAAATAACAACATTATGTTGCAGGCCACCATTAAACCTTGATGTAGCCTCATTATTAACATGTTTCCTGTCACTTTTGCTTTGTATTTTATAGCAATAGCCTGCCAGGGCTTATTTTGCTTATTAATTATGCTATTTGCTGATTTGATGAATGATGAAATAGACTGAAGATTAGAATAGAAAGAAAACTAAATAATTGGAGAACCAACCACAAAATTGTTCCTTTTGAATTTCGCTAATTAGCACAACTCTTTGCAGTCATTTGTTTCCTACAGTTCAAAGTCAGGTTTGTCATAGTACTTTTAAGAAGTAGATCTTAGTTACAGATCTAGAAGAGAAGAAAAATTAGGAATAATTTCTATGTAGAATTCATATTCTTGACTTTTTTCATCTCTATTAAGTTAAATTCTAGTTTGTTGAGTTACTTGTTTTAGTGAAAACACTGGCATTTTGGTTAGATGTTTATCATTTCTTTTTTCAATTCTTTTATGTCTATATTTTATAATGTTTTTGTCTATTAAGTCTCTGATACTGAGACCCTGTGTTGTTTAAAAATAATTTTCGTAAATTGGGGGGAGGGTGGTGGTGGTGGGATGAATTGGGAGATTGGGATCGACATATATACACAAATATGTATAAAGTAGATAACTAATAAGAACCTGCTGTATAAAAAAATAATTAAATTTAAAATTTTTTCATAAATCAGTGGGACTCTTCCTTTATGAAGTAACAATGTATATGCAAGGCACAAGTCAGAGAAAAAGAATCATATTAGCTGAGAAAGAGAAAGGGGAATTATACTTAGTATTTATTGTGCTACTTCAGCCCAAAGTATAAGTGCAAAGAGACCTAGATGATGGTGTTCTCTTGCCTAAAGCATCTAATTTAAATAATGCTGACCTTACCTACTATTTTCCTATCTACCCACCTAGCTATCTACCCACCCCCATAAAAGAAGAGCCTGGCCAGACACTGGCATCAGGCTTGTTGCATACTAAGTTTTCTCTGATTAAGAACCATTTTTCTTTGGAGTATAACTTTAGATAGGTCAGTAATAAAACAACAACAGCAACAAGGGTATTTTTGATTTACTGTTGTGGCCTAGAGCCCACTAATTACAAAACACATTATTTCCTTCCCTAAATTATCAATAATAAGCTTAGATTCATTTCTAATTTGAGCTACAAAAAGAGTTATATACCGGCCCAAGAAAGTATTTTAAAGATAGGTTTACATAACAGTGGGGTAAAATTAACTTCCCTGCAAAAGAATAACAAGGTTCAATTGACATGGAATGCATTAAAAACTCTGCTTCCTGGCTTTCTCATGGTAGCAGTTTGCCAGAAATCCGTGTTGAAAAATATTGTCATCTGCCTAGCTTCTGTTCCTAGAAAGGGTGTATGGCTATGATGTAGACATTTTTATACTATAAGCTTTTAGCAAGAAAAAGGTGTAAGGTGATTAACATCTTCTCTTCTGGGCTAGAATCTCAAAGCTTAGCTGCACACCCCTGCATTTCTCTTGAGTTACCCCAAGTCTGTAACTCTATAACTCTATAAATCTATAAAGTCTGTAAATCCATCATCACTGATGAACTGGATTACCAGCACACGGAGATGATCAATGCATTTATGATTTTAAGGTAGTAGAGATATAGCTTGTAGAGGTTCCATTTTGATTTTTGAAAGCACATTTTCAACAATTTCTGTAGCTCCTTTCAAAGACATATTGTGGCCTAATTGAAGTTGCATCTTTTACAGGAGAGTGCAGCAATTAGTTGGTTCCCAATAAATATCTGTTGAATGGCTAGATAAAGTCTTCCTCATGAACAGCTAAGTTGACAGAACCATTGATACCATTTACACAGGACACAAAGTTCAGCCTTCTCCTTGTTGTTTCATGAAGTATGTTCTTTTACATTAAGTGAGAACCACCATTCCATAACAGTGTTAATTGAATATGACATCATCCTGAAAATTATAATTAATAATATCTATTTGAGAAGATTCCAAACATCAAATAGAAAACAAAAGACATGTGACAGGCACTATTATATATAACTGCATTAACTATGATTATCAATTTGAATAAGTCAAGTGGAAAACAAATATTTGAATCCTGAGACTAGAAAGAACACAGTCTTTTATTTAGGTACCTGTTTGAGGTCTTTCTTAGAAAGGCAGCTCTACTTTCTGATCTCTGACTACTTGATTGAGCTTACTCATGGAAATACAGCAGACTCTCCCTTAAGGAAAGTCAGAGGGGAATGCTGTTCTCTCATGTATAAATGAATATTGCACCTACATTTATCATGTATTAGTAAAAGCATCTCTCTCAGTAAAATATCAATTCATTTTCTTCCACTGCTTATACTGTGACTCCTGTATTTCATTTCTACTAAAATACACTTCTGTCAGTGATGTGATTAAGTTCATCTGTTTATAATTTTATCTGTTTATATTATTTCAATTAAAATAATCACTCATCTGTTTATCTGTTTATATTATTTCAGTTAAAATAATCACTGTGTTGACAATTGAGATGTTGAATCAGAGATTGTGTCTGGGTTTTCTTGATATCCATATCAGCACCCTTAGTACAATTCCGGTTGCTTCCCTTAAAAGGAAAATATTAGTTATGCTTTATAGCTTTCATATTGGACTGTGATGTCTAATCCAGCATACCAAGTGGCATGCTCAGTTAAACCTCCTTAATCCTGCTTTTATCATATCACCCAAAGCAAGATTATTGAGTGGACTTAACAGGTTAGTGCAACGTAAGGTCTCTCTTTGCTTTCTAGTTTCTGAATAGAGATGATTTGTACAGAATAATTATAAAACAGAATAGAGTCTGTCATGTTAATGGAATACCCGTATAACACACAAAACAGGAAGTAGTTTTAAACATTTCCAAGGAGATTGGAAGCTGGGTAGAATTAGTGGTTCTACAAACCAAGAAGATAAATTCTTCTTTGTCTTGATTGGGTTGTATAGGAAATCTCTTCTATAGCTTGGGACCTCTGTGTTCTTTGGGAATGACTTCTGGAGCTCAAGAAGGTGGGCTGTGATAAGAGGAATGGGGAATGAAGAATAAGAGTCCCAGCAGTAATCCTCTCATGAATATTTTCTTTCAGGTTCCACTCTAGGAGTATCAGGATATTTTAAAAAAATCATTATTCATGGCAGGATTTATTTTAATATAATAGCAAGAGTAGTATACATATATAAATAAATCCCACAGCTATTCTTATGACATTTATGAAAACTTCTTACAGAAATTGTCAGTAGTTAAAATATGTAGATCAATACTTAATATGTGCTGGGCAGTGCTCTAAGCCATTTACAAACATCAAACAGGGAGTATATGTGATAATTCATTAAGGATGGTCTATATTAGATAGCGTTTATAATATTATAACAATATTATAATGTAAATAATGGTGAAAATGTTGATGGTGATAATTATAAAAATACTTATATTTTTTTAAATAAAAAAATGTTTGTTAAGTCCGCTTGCCTTGTTTAAACCTAATTATTTAGATGTAATCTTAATGCAGTGAATCTCAAGCCTGTCTGCCTGTTAGAATCACACAGCAGTTTTCTTTTGCTTTGTGTTTTACTTTTTAAAAATTTTTTGTAAATAATTTTATATTTTACAGAAAAGTAGCAAAGATAGTGCAGGAAATTACCAGATTCCCTTCACTGAGATTTTTGTAATGTTAACATATTATATAATCATGGCAAACATCAAAATTAATAATTAAATTTAGCACAATACCATTAACTAAACTACAGGCTTTATTTAGATTTTACCAGTTGTCCCACTATTGTCTTTTTCTGTTTCAGGATCCAGTCTAGGTATTTGATTGGTATTTCTCCTTAGTCTCCTCTAATCAGTGGCAATTTATCAGTATCTCTTCTTTCGTAACCTTTATACTTTGAAGAGTGTGGTCAGGTATTTTATAGAATGTTCCAAATCATTCTGGAATGGGCTTTCTGTTGTGTCATGATTCACTTAAAAGTATGAATTTTTGAGAAAAACACCACGGGTGAAGTGCCCTTCTCTTGGTATTTTAACAGAAGGTCATGGTACCAACTAGACTTCTTACTAGGGAGGTTAATCCTGATCACGTAGTTAGGGTGGTGTCCCACTGTAAAGTCACTGCTTTTCCCTTTCCATTCTCTGCTTGTGAGAAGGGAGTTCAGCCTACACTCAAAGCAGGGGGTGAGGGAAATTAAATTATTTCGTAAAACTGTGGATATATGTTAAAACTACCACTGTAATTAATATCTCTCATTTTCAGCATTTATTATGTTCCTAGAGTTGTACTGAAAACTTTACCTGTATTTTAGAATTTAAGTTAATTTTCACAACAGACATTATGTCTCTTTAAAATTTCTCTAGTGTGCTTAGAATGTTTTGATATTCCTAAAAGTTATGAACCTTATTTTTTCCAGCCGTTATTTCTGCACATCACATATTTTACCCATACCTGACTGCGTGTCCTTACCTGTCCCCAGCTCCATGTCTAGCCAAAACTTAAAAAACCCAGTCTACTTAGATCCATTATAAATCTTGATGCAAATCATGGAAAGATTTCAAAGCCCTACCATAAACAAAACAAAAACAAACAAACAAATAAAAACCATCTTCACTTCCCTGGACTTTACAGTTCCCTCTGTCTCTGTCTCCTGTCTCACTTTCTGGCAAACCTTTTCCTAATAACTGTTCACACTCCCCCTCTCTACTCCCTTACCATTCTGTCTTATACATACTTCACTTCAAGTTGTCTCCACTATGTCACAAATTGCCTCTTGTCCTTTATTCTCTGTTTGCAAAGCCACAGACCAAGCTTCATCAATTTACCCAACGTCTAGGAGCATTTTATAGCTTATTAATTATTCTCTCCTTAACAATTTCTTTTTCCTTTTTACTTGGTTTACACAGTCTTCACTTTCTTCATCTTTTTCCACCCATCACACTGCCCACTCTTTAAAACCCTTTGTAACTGGTCATTTTTCTTCTCCCAAGTTCTAAAAATTAGAGTTGCTTAGTAAACAATCTTTTTTTAAAAAAATAAATTTATTAAGTTGGTTGGGTCTTCGTTGCTGCTCATGGGCTCTCTCTAGTTGTGGCAGGCGGTGACTACTCTGCGTTGCGGTGCACGGGCTTCTCATTGTGGTGGCTTCTCTTGTTGCGGACCACGGGCTGTAGGCATGCAGGCTTCAGTAGTTGTGCCTCTTAGGCTCTAAAGCGCAGGCTCAGTGGTTACGGCGCTCGGGCTTAGTTGCTCCCTAGCATATGGGATCTTTCTGGATCAGGGATCGAACCTGTGTGCCCTGCATTGGCAGGCGGATTCCTAACCAGTGCGCCACCAGGGAAATCCCAGTAAACAACCTTGACTCCTCTAACAGGTTGTTATTTTCATTCAGGTCAACATCACAAACGTAACATATCTTGGACAAAAACTCTGAATTTCTTCTAATCTGCTCTTCATCTAGGGTCCTGATCTCAATGAATAGCATCATCATTCACTTGCTTGCTCAGATAATAAGATTAACTGGCATACCTGACTCCTCTTTTCTCTAGTAACCAATATCCAATGCCTCACAAATCCTATTGGCTCAACCCTTGAAAATATTTTCTGCATATGACGACCTGTCACTTCTACTGCCACCGCACGGGTTGAATCCACAAATATACCCTTACAAGGCAAATAATTTTTTCTTTGCAGTCTCCTAACTAAGCGGTCCCCAACTTTCTGGCGCCAGGGACCGGTTTCGTGGAAGACATGATTCAGGCAGTAATACGAGCGATGGGGAACAGCAGATGAAGCTTTGCTCACTCGCCCGCCGCTCCCCTCCTGCTGTGTGGTCCAGTTCCTAACAGGCCGCGGACCAGAACCGGCCCATGTCCTGGGGGTTGGGGACCCCTATGCTAACTGATTTTCCTACTTCCAAACTTATTCCACAGTAGTCTCCTCCCCATAAGGTAGCCAGTGTGATCATGTAAAAATAGAAATAATATTTTTTCACTGCTGTTATCAAAGTTCTCCAAATTTCTCTTAAACAAAAAATAAAATTCAGCTTCTTATCACGGTCTGAAAACCTTATGAGATCTGACCTCTGGCTGCTTTGCCAAGTACATTTCTACATTTCATTTCTCCCTTATCTAATCATTGCCCTCACTGCTCTTATTTGAATAGGAGTTCTTGCTGCAGCCCAGGACTTGGCACCTCCTTGATCCACCTGTAGATAACACTCTTTCGTAGATATTATCATGGCTTCCTCTTATACTCCTTTTATTCTGTTTTGTTCAAGAATTATAACTTCAGAAGGGGCTTTCTTCACCGCTCTATCTAAAAGAGCACACGTTTAACTCTATATTCCCTTAGTCTACTGAATTTTTCTTCATTGCCCTACTATTATCTCACATAAAGTTATTCAGTTTTTGCTGTTGTTGTTGTTTATCCTCACAAGAATGTAAACTCCCATCACAGGAGTGATTGTGTCTGTTTTATTCTCTGCTGCGTGCTCAGAGTCTGGGAGAGGGTCTGGCACACAGTGAGTACTCAATGACTATTTTCTGCATGATTTTTTTTAAATAAAAATTTTAAATGATGTAAATAATAAAATAAAAATTATCATAAAATGATAAATAAAAGAAGCAAACAAAATTAGCTTTGTTGTTAGACCTATAATTACCTTCTACCCCTACTTTACTTCTTAGGTTTTCCCTTTTTCACTTCGATCATATCTGATTTAGTTCCCATCTTCAGTCTTCTTGCTATACTGCCAGCATCTGTGGTGCTCCAGCTAGAAAGATTTGCCTTACTCACAAGGTTCTTTTGGAGACAAAATCTCACTTCTGAAATCTGGCCTCCACTGGACTCATAAGGCATTGGTTTCTGTTCAATAAATAAGCTGTAATATTACCTCTCAAGGCTATTATAATAATTAAATGAAACAAGGCACTTGAAAGTACTCTCTAAACTAAAAAATCCCTAGGAGATATTATTTATTAGTTGTATGCTTTATTATTTTCTACCAGCAGCCACAAACCTATGTCCTTAGTGAGATAAATCTGCACAGCAAAAATCTAAATCTCTAATTAATTATGTCCGTTAAGATACATGTAAATGACGCATGTTGCATAGTGTTTTGGATAGCTGGTAGTTCCTTTTCATACCTTTTCCACTTCATACTTGTTGACTTCCTCATCTTTTTCTTGAGAACTATTGTTCAGTAGGAGCTAGAAATAACTCTGAAATTTTTCCCTTTGGAATTTTGTATAGAACTGATGCTCATCCATTCATTTATTTTTAAACTTCCACCATAAGTTTACCTGATTCATCCATCTATAAACGTAACTATAATTTATTTGATCTTTAGAAATGCATTTTCCCCTCAAAAAACATTTTCTGTTTGCAATTTTTAATTTCTCTTAATAAAATAGTAATAATTATCTAGAATTTGTAATCTCTAATACTATTTGACCATGTCTATAATGGTTTCTATTATACAAACTGGCTTAGCATAATAAATGCTACATAATTTCTCATATCAAGTTTTACACATTTATTTTACTACTTTAATAAGTCATGCCTACCACCAATGACAGTAGTACTAAATCAAATACAAAGATCTTTTGGTATGCTGTGATATTTTACTTTAACATTTTATAATGGAACATATTCTGTAAGTTAAGTTCATTTTCCATTACTGCCAAAAGCAGACCTTTTTATCCTTTTACCACTATCTCAAGTATTCTGTTTACAAATGTCATTTCAGATAAAGTTATCTGATTAAACTAAAAGCTTTTGAACAGCAAAGGAAACCATTGACAAATTGGAAAGACAGCCTACTGAAAGGGAGAAAATATTTGCAAATGATATGACCAATAAGGGATTAATGTCCAAAATATAAAAACAGCTCAAACAACTCAATACCTATAAAACAAACAATCTGGTTAAAAACCAGGCAGAAGACCTGAATAGAAAATTTTCCAAAGACGACATACGGATGGCTAACAGCTACATGAAAAGATGCTCAACATTGCTAATCATTAGGAAATGCAAATCAAAACCACAATGAGATATCACTTCACACTTGACAGAAAAACTGTCATGAAGAAGTCTAAAAATTACAAATGTTGGTGAGGTGAGGTTGTGAAAAAAAAGGGAACCCCTGTACACTGTTGGTGGGAATGTAAATTGGTGCAGTCACTATGGAAAACATTATGAAGCTTCCTCAACAAACTGAAAATAGAATTACCATATGATACAGCAATTCCACTCCTGGTTATATATCCAAAACATGAAAATACTAATTCAAAAAGATACCTGAACCCAAATGTTCATAGCAGCATTATTTACAATAGCCATGATATGGAAACAACTTGTGTCCATCGATGTATATATTTACAATGGAATATTAATTGCTCAGCCTTAAAAAGAATGAAATTCTGCTATTTGCAACAATGTGGATGGACCTAAAGGGTATCATTCTTAGTGAAGTAAGTCAGACAGAGGAAAACAAATAGTGTATGTTATCACATATGTGGAATCAAAAAAATAAAAGAATCGAATGTACATAACAAAACAACAAGACTCACAGATATAAAAAACAAACCGGTTACCAGTGGGGAGAGGGAATTGAGGAGGAACAAATAGGGGTATGTGATTAAGGGATCCAAACTACTATGTATAAAATAGATAAACTACAAGGCTATATTGTACAGCACAGGGAAATATAGACATTATTTTGTAATAACTTTAAATGGAATATAAACTATAAATATATTGAATCACTATGTTATACACCTGAAATTAATATAATATTGCAAATCAACTATACTTAAATTTTTAAAAAGTAAAACAAAAGTTGCTTTTAAGTCGGTCATCAGTTTTACTACAAGATGAAAGGAATCATTATCCTTTAATGGCATGGTTATGCACAGAATCTTGTTGGAGCTCTTATTCTACAAGGGAAGTTCTCTGGATTTTGCTTCTGTTATTCAACTGGATGTACTATCTAAGACCTAATAAGGTTCCATCTCTAGATCATCAATATGCAGCTATATTGTCAGTTACTTCAATCCTTCTGGTCTCAGGCAAATTAGAATATCTCCAAGATTCAAATATTTTAAAGTGTTGTTTTGTTTTGGTATTTTAAAAATTACCAGGCAGTGTTGCATGGTAACGTTTTTCCTATAACATTAACTCACTGCATCTCTGAATCTTTTTCTAAATTATTATTGACAAAAGGATAAAAGGCAAAGGAAGCCAGATAGCAGAGGTATTTCTTTATGAGAAGTGCATATTTCAGATCATGTTGACCTCTTTGTGTTGCTATTTGGAGCTGTGCTGACATTGCCATAGTATTTGTGCTGCTAAGTGTGAAGATAGAATCAACCAAACCCTCAGATGATTTGTCCTTTGGGTGATAATGACCTTGAATCTCACAGTGATTCTAAATTTTCCATGGTCACTTCACACCCCCAGGCTTTTCAGCCACAGCAGTTGAAATAAAACCTTTAGAGTCTTAGTTATCCTTTTAGGACTTTGAGATATATTTTATGGAAAATATTCACATTTTCTGACCCAAAAATATAGAAAATATATGTTCAGATTTTAATAAAAATGAGAGTCCTGTACAGTTGGAACTTGCCTTAATCGACCTCAATGCAATGGATTCACTGGATCAACAAATGAACTCCATTTCTTCTGTAAAGCAGGTGGAATGATGCTCTTGGTGCGCTGTGTTCTCACTCCTCGTGCTCCACTCTCTAATACGTTGGTGGCCTCCACTGTCATCAGTTGAGCTGTATGTTTGAGAGTTAGTCATATTTGTTCCCAAACTGATTAATGTCTGCTGTCCTTGTTATTGCAGTTACATAACTTAATTAAATCTTACATGAACCAAATAAAAAGAAAGAGAATAAATGTGTCTATAAAAAATACCAAATCTTTTGGAATTCTTGAAAAGTCATGGCACTGAATTTAAAACCAGTTGTGCCATACAACTATTAAAGGATAAAAATGCACACACACAATACTTTAAAGAATGCTGAATTGGAAACTGTAGATGTTGAATTAGAGGTGATTTATGCTAGAAAGATGAGTCAGAATTGTAATCAGCAGTAGTAGTACAAAGAAAAAGTCTCCCGTATTGCATAAAACACTGTTATTTTGTTGAATAAATGCACAGACAAATGTTTTAAGTTAAAATATTTGAGGTCTCTGGATATTTTTCATGATTCTCATCTTTAACTGAATTTTGATAAACTATCGGTTATTAGCAGTCCAAGATAGTTTAGATAATATGTCATTATTGTGAACAAGAGGGTGGAACCATGACAATAAGAAGAGACTGAGACTACACAGTGCAAGTATTGGGTTGGTCAAAGAGTTCGTTCGGGTTTTTCCATAACATCTTATGGAAGAAGCCAAATGAACTTTAGGGCCAACCCAATACAACTATATTAAATGAAACTATTTCTTTTAAGATAATAAAACTATAGAATTGGGAAAAACTTTTTTGTCAATATTAATTCAATTGAGTGCCTACTTAAAGTGGAAATGGCTCTTTTGAGACTGCACCATCCTTCCAAATTCTTGCAAAGATAAGGTCTGGAGCGTTCTGGAAATGGAACCACAAACATCATATCTTTGATAATACCATCCTGTTGCTTTTATTTCTTACCCAGTTTATATATTTATATTTATATATATATATATGCAAAATACACATATACATGTATGTGTTTTGTATATATTTTCTTCATTCTACTAGAGCAGAGGCATTAGTCTGGCATTTTTTAATGAACTCAATATTTAAATAGAAATTAAATGTAATTGAAACTCTGTAAGATACCCAGAGAAGCATTATTTCAATAGGATTCAAGAATACTTACAAAAATCTTAAGTACACTCAATAAAATAATCAGTTTAATTATAGTTTATAAAAACACTCATGAAAATAATAAAACATACATCACGTCAAGAAAAAGAAGGTCAGCAAGGTTATGAGTAATTTATTAAAAATAACATACAAATTCACAAAATATTAAAATCAATGCACCATGAAAATATTTGTTTACTAATTAAAATGAGGTCAGTATACTCTCCTGGAATTCAATTGAGTGGAACATGAGAAAAACATATCTCTGCAGTTCAACACACATTTATACAAGAGCAAATAATTTCTGTTTTCTTATTCAGAATCAATGAAACAAAAGATTAAAACAAGTCCTTAATTTCTACCCATTTGATTCAATGTATTGTATCCTATATTAAGTGATAATTTCTCCTGGTCTAAATAATAGTGTTGAGTTAGCATTACTTTTCTTAGTTTTATTTTTTAACAAACCAAGAGTTTCTAAAAGGAAAAAAGGCATAGGAGCTTAATTATATGTTAGTTATATGCTTTGGAATACATTTTTGAAATATAGCATATATGCATAAAAGTTCAAAGATCAGAAATGTTCAGTTGTATAAATTCTTGAAATGTTGAGCACAGCTGTGTAACTAGTATTCTAGTCAAGGAAAACAATATTCCACTGACCCATAATGCCTCCTACTCCATTGGAGTCACTACCTTTTGAAAGGTAAACACTATGCTTACTTCCAACACTAAAGATTAGGTTCTCCTGTTTTAAAATTATATATAAACGGAACCATGCAGTTGTTAACCATTGTGCCTGGATTCTCTTGCTTATGGTTTGAGATGGATCTATGTTGCTGTGTTTAATGCTAGATCATTAATTCCCATTACTGTGTAATATGCTGCTGTCTACTGCTGGGAGGCATTTTCTTATTTCCAACTTTTCGCTATATAAATATTTTAATATTGTGGTGCATATTTTTAGTGACAATTCGCATACAGAGATAAACTTAACGTTATAACTGGCATGTCAATTTGCTCAATAAAATAACATAAAGTATTTGTCAGTAAATTGACTCACTCATGTGTCTCTATTATTCATGATAATATTGTAAATAATACACTTGGTCTATGTTAATCTTAAAAATATATTTGTATTGGATTAGGTACCACCAGTTCTTCGATATTATTGTTCTGATTAGTATCATAACGTTAGTAGCATGGGAAGCAATATCTGAAAGAAATCAGAGCATGTGCCATAACTTATTTACACTACTTAGGGAAGTCTCAGATTAACCTGACGCTCTTGATGATGACAACCCACTTAGGGTGATACGTCTATGCCAAATGCTCTTCATCTTACGTGAAATACTGATTAGAAAACATGCTTTACTTCTTAAGTAAGTTAATAATATGATATTGCTGTGGACTTCCAGTATTCTACGGTGTTTTTGAATTATTATATTAAGCAAAAATACATCGGTAACTGACTAACACGGGAAATTATGCCTTCATTTCTACATCATGAAGGTCAGAAATAAAGGAAGAAAACTAACATTACTGAATTATTTCACCTGAGTTTTCATTCTTGATGGAATATGAGAAATTAAATTTCATTATAAGCAACGTGTATGGGGGTGGGTAGAGAGTTGTGCAAAGACACAACTAGGCATATAAACAAATTGAGCTGATTATAGAAATAGTGTCTATAAGCAAAATACAGGGCATTTTTATAATACGTAACTGGTGATATTTTTGGAGCTTCTCAATTCATAGGAGGGATTGAGCTAATTAAATGAGCTATGCTAAGAAGTGTGTTTCTTATTTATAAAATCATTAGGTTTTTCCATTATCGAAGAAAGGTTTCCATTTCCATTTCCCCCTCTTAAGCTTATTAACATTCACAGATTTGTCAAGGTTATAAAAAGGTTATTATTTGGATTATCTGAAATAGGTTAAAAAAATGAGGCTTAATTAGTCTTTAATATGTGAACTTGTTCAGAAAATTATTATTTGGTATACTGGAAAATAGTTTTCAAGTGTGCACCTCTAGGGAATGTTAGGGGTAATTTCTTCGTGGTTGTAATGAGACTAAATACAAACTAGTGAAAAAAAAAATATTTGCTATGATAACTAATATTTCATAATCAACTTGAAAAAATAGCATTTTGTTACAGAAAGATATATGTTAAGAAATTTAAATCATACACACACACACGTAAACTCATCACTTATCCTGAAGGCTAATTTCTGAGAACTTCATCCAAGCCAGCCACTCATGGATTAAGTTAAAAGATAGATTGATTGCTTACTACATGAAAGTCATTCTGTTATGTGCTAGGAGTGCAAAAAAGGAAAATGCATGTTTTTCTTACTCTTAATGTTCCAAAATATCATTCAAAGAGATAGTTACATAATCAGATAATTATAGTTCAGTTTGTAATGCCGCAGTCCAATAACAGGGCTATGGGCAAAGGTTTCAGAAGTCAAGCAGACACATTAGAAAGTGTTTTCTAGAAGCAGTACCCCCAAACTGAGTGATAGCTGGAGGAATAGTAGAGAAGTTAAAGGAAACTGGTCTTGATATTAGACAGATCTGGGCTCATAACCCAGATCTAACCATTTAACCCCTATAATACTAGTGAAAACTACTGAAGCTTTGTTTCCTTATCTGCAAATGTTGACAAATCACATTTCTGTAGTGAGAATCAAATGGAATGAAGTATATGAATGACTGAGCAAAAAGGTAGTACTCAGTAACTACTTCAGATGGGTCAAACACCCGTCTCAGCTCATTTCATGGTTAATTTATATAATTCATTCAACACATCTAAAAATAGGAAGGATGCTTGCCCTGTGCTTCAAAATTGCACTTTACAGCCTAGAGGGAGTCCCAGTTTTAAAGAAAAGATGCAATTAACCCTTTACAGTTAACCCTTGTAAACCCGAATTTGTATGATTTCAGAAGTAGTATAAGAATTACTGGGTTTTGGGCTTCCCTGGTGGCACAGTGGTTGAGAGTCCACCTGCCAATGCAGGGGACACGGGTTCGTGCCCTGGTCTAGGGAGATCCCACATGCCGCGGAGCGGCTAGGCCCGTGAGCCATGGCCTCTGAGCCTGCGCGTCCGGAGCCTGTGCTCCGCAACGAGAGAGGCCACAACAGTGAGAGGCCCACATATGGCAAAAAAAAAAAAAAAGATGCAAACAACTAATACACACAATGACTTCCATGAATCTCAGGAGAATTATGCTGAGTGATAAAAGTCAATCCCAAGGGGTTACATACTGTGTGATTCCCTATATATAATTCTTTTGTATAACATTTTTTTTAATTGAAGAAAATAGAGATTGAGAACAAATTACTATTAGTCAGTGAATCAAGACAGGAAGGTCAAGATGGGGAGAGGGTTGGAAGGATATGATTATGTTTATAAAAGGGCAATACAAGGGATCTTTGTTGTGACAGAACTCTGATGTTGGATATACCAGTCTACACCTCTGATAGAAATGCATAGAACTAAGCATAGACACACATGTGCACACATGTGCAAGCACATAGATGAGTACATGTAAAACCAAGGAAATCTGAACAAGATTGGTTAATTATGTCAATGCCACTTTCCTAGTTATGATATTGTATTACAGATTTTCAAGTTGTTACCAATGGGGAAACTGGATAAAGTGTACACAAGATCTCTTTGTATTATTTCTTACAATTGCATGTTAACTTAAAATTATTTCAAAATAAAAAGTTTAATAAAAATGACAGCTAGGAAGAAAGGAGCATTCACTTAGAGTATAAGAACCATTAATGGAAAGCTCTAAGTCAGTAAAGATACCTTTAGTATCTTATTTAAAAAATAGCTAATAGCCTGGAATTTGGTACCTTGGACATTTTTATGAAAAAAAATGTGAAATAATACTTTTCCCACACAAACAAATCCTTGGAGATTTTGCCACACATTGCACAATCAAAATGTCTAAAGGAATTACTTTGCAAAGAAGCAAAACGATCTTAAGAGTGTCTGAGTTGCAAAAGGGAATGATAATTGAAGATTCTAAGTAATTTAAAGTTAGCTTCTAGGCTATATAATATTTGTGCATGGTACATATCACTTTTGAAAACTAAGAACTTTGTTGAAGATTTCAAATATAGTAACTGTTACAGCACCGCCTCAGACAACTTTTACCTGTTTGCCCCTCCTGTTATAAAAGAGTTACTCAGGGAAAAAGATCTTACATTTCTGCATAGATTCTAAGTGCCTGTAGATCACTAAATAACGTGAATCTGGCCAATGATTAGCACAGTAGAGTAAAAAATCTGTACATGTGCTGTCTGTTCCCTTATTCTATATCCATAAAATGCCAGTCAGAATTTTGAATGATTAACCTGACATAACATGAAAAGTTCACACAGATGAATGCCCAGATTGCATGCTGGCATTATATGTCAGTAGTTTAAAAAATTAATATTAATATAGTATGTGGATATAGAAAAAATCATTTATTGGGGAAATGGGTAACTCAGGAATATCAGGGATAGGGCAGAACAGAAACAGAGAGTGTGGCATGAATTCTAATTCCAGTTTTCTCACTAGAATGTAAACACTATCAGGGCATGCTTTTTTCCTATTTTGTTTACTGTTGCAGCCCCAGCCCCTAGGAAAGTTCCAGATATACAGATGGTGCTCAACAATATTTTCTTTAAAAAAAATTTGTGGATCAGAGGCTTATAATAAAGGCCACAAGAGTGTGTGCACACGTGTGCACATATATACAAACACACGCACACACACACACAAATGCCACGGGGTGAAGCAGAGTTAAGGATCCTGTCAGGAGCACTGGGCATCTGAGAAATGGGCTCAGTTGCCAGTATGGGTGGGGACTCGATGGTGAGCTCCACACCTCTGCCCCCCAGGGAACTGGCAGAGATACTGCGAGGACGCTTTCTGTCCATAGATCACCTATGGTTTTAATCAAAGAGAGTAAAACAGGAGTGTTCTCAGATCCCTGAGAGGACATGGAGTGGCCGTAATCCCAGTGCGGTACCGATAGAATCAAGAGAGTCATTCCCTACTCTCCTCCACTGGCTCAGTGGAGAAAAATTAAGTCTATGCACCCTTGCCTGATTCAAAGCCTCTCCTGGTTACTGTCTGGGAAACAAAATGATCTGAATTCTGGCATCTTACTCCAGCTGCCTATGTGTTCCTATTACCACTACCATTGCCTTACCCTAAAAACTGCAAGCCATTTTCTTCCTCATTTCTTATATTTGCAATTCCCACAGCTGTATTAGTCTCTACTTAAGTCGATTCTACTACAGGATCCAGAGCCCAGTGACAACACAGACATGAGTTCTCTGTCTCCTCATGTGAAAATATTTCTCCAAAAATTTCACATTTCCCTCCTAAGCATCAGTGAAAAGTGAAGAGGGAGGACACTTGAAATAGATCAATAGTCATAAAGCATCCTGAGAGGAATCCTGTGAGGAAGAAAGGAAATGGAAGGGATGAAGCTAGAGCATCCCATACCATTTGGTTAACTACGGTAACAACACAAACACCCCAAGATCTCAGTTACTTAAAGTATTACAGCTTTAGTGCTGTCATATGGCACAGGAGGGTTCTGCAGTGTGCTCTTATTCAGGCTCCATCAAATATGTGGATTCTCCAAAGCTTTGCACTCAGACTCCCACCCAGTTTCCTTTGAATCCAGCCAGGAGGTAAGGGAAAGGGAAAAGCTGTGGGGGACTTTTCAGGTTTTATGTTCTAGGCATGCAGACATCATTCATATTCCATTGGTCAGAGCACAGTCACATGGTCTTAACTGCAGGGCAGCATGGAAAAGACAGTATATGCACCCAGAAAAAAGAAAATGTGGGGTTGATAAAACACAACATTTATCCTGCAAGCATCTGCTCATCTAACTGTCAATAATTGATTTCATTCTTTATCACACAGAATGTGCTCATTCCTTGCAAAGGCACACATCACAAAGTCTAATATCTAGCTTTAGGCAGTCACTTTATCTAGCTTTAAATCCAGGGTTTCCAGGTGACACACACTCCTTCCCATCATGTCCAGACATAGCTGATGCTTTTGTGTTTGAACCATAACACAGATATTAAATATGCAGTACAAAGGATAGTATAACAGCAGCCCAAACTCCCATTTAGAATAAAAGAAGAATGAAAGATGAGGAAAAAACCCACCAACACAGTAGTCATCAGTCCACAGCTATCTGAAATCCTCTGGACAGACACTGCAACGATATCCTACCTGGGGAGTGGGGACGTTCCTTGGTTGTGCCCCACTTCTGCGTTATTCTCCAGGTTCCTGTCTTCCTTGTCCTTTTCCCCCTATAGCTGAGGAGAATATTGCTTTTATTAGTCAGGGTCCTTTGAATTTCCACGTGAATTTTGGATCTATATGAATTTTGTAATTTCTGCAAAAGAGCAAGCTTGATTTTTATAGGGATATAGGGATTAAATTGAATCTGTATATCACTTTATGAAGTATTACCATTTTAGGAATATTAAAATTTCCAATCCATGAATATGGGATGTCTTTGTATTCACTGAGGTCTTTTAAAATTAACTTTACTTTAATGAATGTTCTTACATTTCTTTTGTGAGATTTATTCTTAAGTATTTTTTGAAGTTATTGTAAATATAATTGTTTTTCTAATTTCATTTACGGAGTATTTGGTATTAGTCTGTAGACATGTAATTGGTGTAGCTTCACTTCTTTCTTTCCAATCTGGGTGTTTCTTTTTTATTTTTCTCTCATAACTACCCTGACTAGAACTTCCAATACAGTATAGAATAGAAGTGGTAAGAGTAGATGTCCTTGTCTTGTCCCTGGTCTTACGGGAAGTTTTCATTTTTTTACCACGAAGTTTGATGAGTTTGATGGGTTATGGTTTTTCATAAGTTGAGAAAGTGCCCTTCCATTCCTACTTTGTTGACTGGTTTTATCATGAAAGGCTTAGATTTGGCTAATGTTTATTATGTATATAGTGAAATATTCATGTGTTTTTTCTTTATTATATGAATAGAATGTACTATCCTGATTGATTTTTGTACACTAAACTAGCCTTGCATTTCTGGGATACATACTACTTGGACATGGTGTATATTTTTTTAATGTGTTGCAAGATCTATCTGTTAGTATTTTTTGAGAATTTTTGTGTGTATATTTGTAAGGGATTTTGGTCTGTACCTTTCTTTCCTTGTGATTTATTTGTCTCATTTTGGTATCAGGATAATACTAGCCTCATAGAATGAGTTAGAAAATATTTCCTCTTCTGCTGTTTGGAAAAGTTTGTGAAGGATTTATATTATATCTTGCTTAAATGTTTGGTATATCTCACCAGTGATGCTATCTGGTTCTGGATTTTTCTTTGGGCAAGGTTTCCTTCCCCTCCTTTATTAATTGTTAATTAAACTAGTAGAATTTTCCCCCAGAATTGAGATATAACTAACATTTAATACTGTATAAGTTTAAAGTGTTCAACATAATGATCTGACATATGTATGTATTATGAAATGATCATCACACTTAGTTAACATTCATCACCTCTCAAATTTTAATATTTTTCCTTATTATGAGAACTTTTCAGATCTACTATCTTGGTGACTTTCAAATATACAATATAGTAATAAAAATACTGTATTTTAAATTAGTAGATTTTATAGAGGAATTTTAGTTTACAAGTGGGAGTTTTTTGATTACTAGTTCTATCTTTTTACTTGTTATAGATATATTCAAGTTTTCTATTTATTTGATATCAGTTTCAGTAGTTTGTTTCTTTCTAAGAACTTGTTAATTTAATCTAGGTTGTATAAATTGTTGCCATGCATACATTTTTGCATTTTACCTTTTTTATCTTTTTCTAAAATTTCTGTAAGATTTTTAGTAACAATCCCTCTTCTATTTCTGATTTTAGTAAACTTGAGTCATTTTTTTATTTCATCAGTCTAAATGTTTGTTAATTTTTTATCTTTTCAAAGAACCAATTATTGGTTTTATTATTGATTCTCTATTCTCTGTCTTATTTTTCTGCTCTAATTTTTATTGTTTTCTTCATTCTCCTTGTTTTGGGTTTAATTTGCTCTTTAATTTCTAGTTTCCTAAGATGTAATCTAATAGTTAGATTATGAATTCAACATTTTTTTCATTTACATATACATGTACTCACAAATTTTCCCATAAGTAATGTGTTAGCTACATCTTGAAAGTTTATGGTATGCTGTATTTTTGGTTTTGTGCACGTCGATGTATTTTCTGATCTTTCTTCCTTTTATGACCGCTTCATTATTTAATAGTGTTGTTTATCTTCCACATATTTGTGAATTTCTCAAATTTCCTTCTGTTATTGATTTCTAATTTTACTCTGTTATGCTCAAGGAACATATTTTGTATTATTTCAGTCTTTTAAAATTTATTGAGGATTGTTTTATGGGTTCATATATGGTCTGTCAGAGAATGGTTTATGTGCACTTGAGAAGAATAGCAATTGGAACACTCAAAAGTTATATTTGTTCTAAGGGCGCCTGGTTACACAGTAAGTATTTTCAGTCTGGCCTCTCAGCAGGAACTTGGTCAAGGCTGTGAGGAGCTGTGTCCATGAAGAGAGCTTCCTATTTGCAAAGAGACCCTCATAGCATCACTTTTTACCACTTTTTAATGTCCCAGCTATCTTCCCTGTTCATCCCTATGTAAAATTAATCTCTCTTCACCCAGGGCAAAGGACAGACTGTAAGATAATATAAAGAGGATTTTCCTAACTCTTTGCTCACAAAAACAAAACAATTAAAATTTTGATCTTCCCAAGTTATATGATGTAAAGGAGAAATCAAACAAGTTAACTTAACTTCAAGGTCAGTATGTTTATGATTTTATGAGTTACAGAATCTTAATGAGAGAATTCTGTAAATCATAGAAGCAGAAGTAGAAACATAATGGTACCTGTTATTTATTTTATTCCTGTAATCATCTTGTAACCCCCATGTATTTCTGATTTATTCAGTATAGTCCTTGGACACCTGTTGGAATTTTCAAAAGCTTTGGTTTACAATAATACTTTCAAGCAATTAAAGCTTTGTGCACATATTGTATTTTTAAAGACCTTTGTATCCAAAATACTATGCTGTTGGATGTGGGCAACCTCATTTTGAGGTCTAAGGTTGCCTCTAATGTGTTTCCATAATCTGTTGTCCGTTGACTCAATTCCAGACCTGTTGTTCTGCTCGACGTGTCCCTTCAACATGATGTAATATTATTTATCATTCTTCTTTGATGTTAAGTCTCTGACTTTGTATTCTTTTCATGTACCTGGACATGTTTCTTTTCTGTCTCTCTCTTTTTTTGTTGTTTTTAAGCAAACACGAGACAATACCTTTGTAATTCTATCAGAAAGTTTTCGTTTCAAGGAAAGATTGTTTCCCTGATGTTTATTTTAGATTAGGGCAAAGGAAATGAGCATATAATGTTTAAATTCTACTTCCATTTTTGAGAACATTACATATTATACCCCTAGAATTAAATGCTTGATATCTTCCATTTGCAAAAAAATTATACCCTAGTATTATTACAGTTAACTACTATTTATTTAGCTTTTCAAAACTATGTGGTAAATTCTTGTTTTAATAATATTCACTGAGGCATTTATTTTGCTCCTGTTTTTCTACATCTTGTCTTTAAAATAATATTAAACTTAAACTGATGTCCACGTAAGCCCCTATTAGTCGATACATGTATATACATATGCATCTCCTTAACCTTACTTAATTTCCAAAGAATAAAAATGACAAGGTCATAACTCCACCTAACACGATACAACTTTCTTGTGTACAACTGAAAATGTACTAATCCCTTCCCCAGAAGATGAGACAAAGTTCTTGAGTGACGTTTACTCTTCTCCTGGATACCTCGTAACTTAAATGCTCTGATGTAAAATTAACAAAACTTAAATACTATGATATAAAAGCAGTTCATCTTATGTTATATGATAAAGAAATAAGAGAGGAAGGAAAACAAAGATACAGATAGATACATACACAAACGTATTCATAGCAGAATAAGGAAGAAATACTCATGACAATTATAGTTTTTGTTTCTTTAACTGACTATGTGGTCATAGCTGACATTTACATTTACCTTCCTCCACTACCCATTCCAATTCTCTTTGCCTTTAGCAAGCACCTCCGCTGTTCATTGTTCTTTACCTGGTAGGGTGACCCAAACTTGTATTCCTGAAGGGTCTGGGCCATTAGTAGTCCTGCCTGGATCACACTGTTTTAGTTTTCCATTGACCTTAATCACAGGACATGGTAATACAAAAGGACATCCTAAGGAATCTCCTGTATTCCAGACATACTCTCTTACCTCTGCTGTGGAGTAGTAGTCTAATATCTCCTTGGTAGTCAGAATGAATCACCCCAACCCACATCATAATTCCCTTACATTTCAGTTCAGTGGAATCATTGTTGTGTCTCCTGATAGAAATGTTATCCCCTCTGGAACTAAGACATCTAGGCCAGCAGAGCAGTGAGTCATGAGAACAAAAATTTTGTTAGTGGGTCACTAGGGATGATATTGAGTAGTACTACTCCCATTTCACCTTTTGATTTCTGGACCTGTGAATCCTGGCTATTGGAGAGATAGCACTGTATATTGGAAGCTGATTCAGAGCATATAAAGACGTTTGGAGAATGAGGCTCCAGCTCTGCAAGGTGTTGCAACCTAGCTGACACTACGACTGAGTCTTCAAAAGGTCACTCTATTATTTTATCAAAACAGCTGCTTCAGGTTGGTAAGGAGCATGGTAAGACCCGTGAATTCCATAAGCGAGGGCCCACTGCCACACTTCTTTTGCTGGAAAATAAGTTTCTTGATCAGAAGCAATACTGTGTATAATACCATGACGGTGGATAAAGCATTCTGAAAGGCCATGGATGGAAATTTTATCCAAAACATCGTATGTAGGGAAGGCAAATCTATATCCAGAATAAATATCAATATATTCCAGTAAGAATAAAATGTTGTCTCTTCCATAATAGAAACGGTCCAATGTAATCAGTCTGCCACCATGTAACTGGCTGAACACCCTGGGGAGTGGTGCAGTATTGGGGACCTCAGTGTTGATCTCTCTTGCTGGCAGGTAGGGCACTCAATGGTGGCTGTAGCACATTGGCCTTAGAGGGTGGAAGTCCGTGTTGCTGAGCCCGTGGATAACCTCCATTCCTGCTACCCTGGCCTCTTTGTTCATGAGCCTACTGAGCAATGACAGGGATGGCTAGGGAAAGAGGCTGGTTGGTATCCACAGTACAGGTCATCCTGCCCACTTGATGATTAAAGTCTTCTTCAGCTGAGGTCACCTGGCTGCTTGTGCCTCTTGTGTACACGTTACCTTTTATAACCTATTTAGACGATGCAAGCTACCATAACTCCTACTCAAACTTCAAGTCACAGCTTCTACCACTTTCTGCTGGAAATCTTTCACTTTCTGTACCATGTCATTGTTTGGCCAGTGTGATCCCAAACCAACTTCTTACATCTATCATGTGTCACTATTTTCTGTTTCTGTTCTTGACTGGTGTTTCACAAATATTGGTCTACACACTGGTCAGAATCTATGTTGAAGTTATTATTCTTTTACAAATAAATGAACAAATAAAGACAACCTAAGGAATTTTCCATAAAGCAGTACTAGGAGATAAAATGCACCATCATTCATTCTCATCTTAAGTCCTCCTAAATATGTTTTGGTCATTAAACTGTCCAATACTTTATAAAATGATGATGATTGTGGTAGATGCAATTTTTCCCCTTCCTCCCTCCTTCCCTTCCTTTCTTCCTTCCTTCCTCCTTCCTTCTTCTCTGCCTTCCAAATCCCAAATATAACAGAATAAAAAATGTTAGCAACACTATTTAGACCCGCATTTTAAACTTTTTTTTGCTCTAAACTTGGAATTGAATTTTTTAAAAATTGTCACTATTTCCCTGGCACCTTTATCAGTGTCCTGAACACACAGTAGATGCCAATATACCTTGAATAAATGAGTGATTACACCCTCAGATAGGACAAGGCGAGTATAATCTAAGAAATTTCCAGACAAGGGAATAAAATGGGTACAGATACTGTCAGCACTCAGGTTCAGGGGATGCTGTTTGGTTTGTAGGCTAAGTAGGCTCCTGGACTGAGTTTTTTTTTTTTTTTTTTTTGGCGGTACGTGGGCCTCTCACTGTTGTGGCCTCTCCCGTTGCGGAGCGCAGGCTCAGCGGCCATGGCTCACGGGCCCAGCCGCTCTGCGGCATGTGGGATCTTCCCGGACCGGGGCACAAACCCGTGTCCCCTGCATCGGAAGGCAGACTCTCAACCACTGCGCCACCAGGGAAGCCCTGGACTGAGTATTTTAATTACCGCCTAGTAGCTTCCCTGGTGATTCCATTACTTACTCAGCTCAGCACCCTAATGAACTCAGTGCCCCCATAATTAAAATTCATTGTTTTTATGACAGTCCAGCATATTCTGTGCTGCACAGCTAGTGATCTGCATACAAACCACTGAGTTAGATGAACATTTTTTAACTTCAATCCGGCACGTATTTAAACCCCACCTCAAGGAAAAGTAATAATTATAGAAAGGGGGCAGTAGACTGTTTTGGATCCGACATGCCAGTTCAAAATCAGCAGCGTACTAAAAAAACGATAAAGTGTGACCTTTGGTAGCACTTATACGGTGGTACTTAAAGATCGTTCTCTAATCGTTTCAGTTTTGCCAGTCGGTTGAAAAACATCCAATATAAAACAGATAAAGTGATTAAATTACCTTTTGGCCTCCTGAAGAGCTATTTTTGTGCTGAATTTGACGCCACCTACAGGTATCTGTCTGTATGTCCATAAAAATAGGAGATGGAATCCTTTGGGAAAGTACAGAAAAATTGTGCAGACACTATAAACCACATAATAGAGCGAACTCATTACCTATCGTCCACCCCACTGAAGCAAGGTGTAAATTCAATTTTAAGGAAAGCTAACACTTTCATTCTATTTTGAAGCAGTTTCTTACCTGGCAGATGGGTAACTCTGTCTTCGCTTACATTTCTTAAGGTGCAAATTAATTTTTGGCTCAGATAGTAACTCATCCTGTGTAAGGAAATTGTAACAGTGAGGGCTGATCTCTTCTTCTCAGAAGGACAGTTGAGTCAAACATAGACATACCAGATTCTAGAAATGTTTGCATTGTTTAAAAATTTGTCTACCCCTAGATTATTCCCCAAAAGGTGATCATATTTTATTTGCTCAGCATACATTGTGATTTATTTATTTATTTTTGAGGTATCGACAAAGCAAAAACATATAGGAATTTTTATTGTGAATTCATTTGGCTAATGCAATTCTGAATTTTAAGGAAAATATATATCATACTGCAATAAATATTTACCCCATTTATATAATCAGCTACTGACAAGGCATATTCAAATAGTTATTCTTCATTCTGAGTACATTTAATATATACAATTTTAGTTAGCAATTTGAAAGGTTTTTTTTCAGTATAATTTCAAATGAGGCATCATTCACTTTATACTGAAGTGGGAGGATTTTTGCTTAGAGGAGGGCAGTTTCAAGAAGTGAGTATCCCCAAGCAGATGCTGTTAGATATTGTGATATTGAAAACATAATAATGTTCCATGTATTGCAAATTTAGAGTTGTGGAATCTCAGTGCAATATTTAGTTTGGTTGATGTTAGAAAGACCAAAAGTGAAGGATCAGATTATTTCAAAATTTTGTATATAATGGAGAAAGAAAAATAAATTACAGTGGAGTTAAGTCTGTATGAAAATGCCTGGCACCAAGTAGACCTTTACACCATATTAACTCTTCTTAGGAAACTGTTTGGTTTTATAAAGGAAAGCAGTGAAAAGTGTATATTGACTTTCAGAAAGTTTCTTTATTTCGAACTGGATGAAATGCATCTATCCTATTATGTGAGAGGTACATTTGTTATGAATAAATTTTAAATTGATAAATGTCACTCACCTGCTTAGAAACTTTCATTTGTCCATTACTCTTAGAATAAAAGATTAGTTCCTGAACACTGCTTGCATGATATAATCTCACATGCGCTCTTATCTCCCCACTCATCATCGCTCTGTTCAGTCACTTTGGTCTTCCAGTATGCTCAGGGATGTTCAAAGCTCAATGTCACTTTCTCAGAGAGATTGTCCTTAAGCCCACTAATTTCAATTATTTTTCTCCTATTCTCTCAAAACAATCCATTCTTCATCGTACTTACCATAACTTGCATTGAAGGCTTATATATTTGTTTGTGTAACGTCTGTCTCCTCCATTACCTCTTCTCCATAATGGAAAATATCATATTCATTGGTTTTTCCCTATAAACAACCATGTATGAAAAATCATACATGGTAGTTACTTCTTAAATATTTATTGAATACAAATTAAAATGTTTTGCCATATTGTTGCTATTATAAAGAACATGTACGATAAAAGAATTATTGAATCTCTATTTTCTTAACTTGTAGTTTTCAGTTTTAGCACATTGAGTGCCACATGCTCTCTCCAAACGTTCCAGTGAACTTTCATCAATACATAAAACTTAGTTCTGTAACAGTCAACTATAAACAGTATTAAGGCAGGATCTTTAAATGAACACATCATGGTTTTAACCTATAATGATACGCTGCCTTCTTCAAATAAATGATAACATTAAGATAATTCTAAGAAAGACCACCATGACCAGAACATAGGTGAATTTTACAATGTCAGTCTCTGAGAGTTAGCCAAGGGAGTCAGT
Organism: Phocoena sinus; assembly: GCF_008692025.1. Lineage (NCBI taxonomy): Eukaryota > Metazoa > Chordata > Mammalia > Artiodactyla > Phocoenidae > Phocoena > Phocoena sinus. Next base: position 11,508,525 of record NC_045776.1, on the reverse strand, counting down.
GGATCTACTCAATAGAAAAAAGTGAGTAATTGATGTTAGTCATGAATGCTTGTATAGACGTGGTAAGATTTTAGTTATGATTGTGTTGTAATTGTGTTTATGTAGTATTCTTTCAAATTTTTTCATATTTAGAAATGTGTTGTGTAATAATCTAGTTTTTGAAATAGAATGAAAACCATTGTCTACTGTGGTCTGGGTACCTTCATTAAATAAGAATTTGGGGCTTCATTGGTCTGATAACTGCTGTAGGTATGTGATTTATTTTATTCTTCAAGAATCCTTCCATAAATATTAATCAAAATAAGAACAAAAAGCCTCAGGCATGAAAATTATATATAGACAGGAGAATATACCAATTTGTCTTGTTTCCCTTAATTTGAAGAATGAAAACTAATATTTGTTTAGATTCTGCTAAGAGCCAAGTTACTGTGTTGGGTGTTTCTTAAACTCTGTATTAATCCTTACAGGAACACTGATGTACCAATAGCTTCATTTTGCAGATGGCCAAACTAACTTTAAGGTTTAAAAGATAAACTAATATTCCCACATGCACAAAAACTTATATCTAGTAGAAACAGAATTGAAAACATTGGTTGTCTGGTTGCAAAGTGAGAATTCTTTCCTTCTTGCCTGGCTTTCTCCAAATGACTAATTGAAACAAAGCAGGTGATTTTCACTTTATAACCCTCTGCATAGAGTTCCACAAAGAAAAATTACCTAATACATTTAAATAGAAATTATTGTTCTAATAATGTTAATATGTTACATTTATGTTCTTCATCTCAAATATTAAAGTGCATTTTTAAATGCTTCTTATGTAATGCTGAATTGTCCAATGACTATGCAAAATAATCTCTATTGACCAGTTGGTAAAACAGCACATAAGCAAACATAAAAGATTTTTCTTTATCAATATTTTGAAAATATCACAAAATATTAGCATTATCGTTCATCTATTTTTTGCCATTTTCATAACAGCCTTAGGACAACTGGATTAGTAGTGCCTATTATGAAGATAAGGAAAGTAAGACTCTGAATGGTTATATAATGTAAGAGTGTTTAGCAAATATGAGAGTAAAAAACAATTATTTCCTGCCACACTAGAGCCCACAGTTTTTACCTTATCTTATGTTGCATCTCAAAATAGTGTTACTTCGTTAAGCAAAATTTGAACCAGCTCCTAAGTATTAATGGAATAAATCTGCTATACTATTCCTTGCTATCAGATGGGTGGCAGAAAAATTCCTAAAATGTACATAAACCTAGACAAATATAGGCGTAATGTTTTAATAACTAAGGTAGGAAAACATGTCTAGCTTCCACAAAGGCCTTGAATGCCTACCGAATCTAAAATTAAGAGTAAAGACCCCTGAAATGATCAAGATACCTTTTATGTTTTTCTCAGATAATTCTTGCAGCAATCCTATACTACTTCCATATTCTTTCAATATGGCATGCAAAATACCAGATGAATAGAGTAGTGACAATTTGAGCATTGGGGAAGAATATAATCTAGAGACAATCTGGTGTTTCTTTCAACTGAACTGTGCTTTTAGAACAATAGTATTGTCAGGCATTTACCTAAATTGATTAAAATAAAGAAAAAAAACTATTTGTCTTTTATTATATTTCAGAACAAAGGAACATCTCTTCAGCCAGGTACTGCTGTGACTTCATAAACAGTAAGTTAATTCCTAAGGTTGCATTGCATATTTGAGATATGTAATTCAGGATTTTTTCTCAGCTCCTAATTTGCTAAATTCAGTACTAAACCCTTCACAAAATAACTCAGCCAAATTGCTCATAGTTTGATATCACCAAGTCTTTAGTACATACTCTATTTAAGAGGCCACATTAATATATCCACTCCTTCCCCATCAGGGTTTTCACTATTGAAGATATTTCATTCTAGACTGCAACTCCCAGAAAAAGAAATTAGTTCTTGTATATGGTACCTGGGAACAACTTCCAGAACCGTCTTCACTGTGTATTTTCTATTAGAAGAAATCAAAGGCTTTTTTGACTCCAAAAGGTCTTGGGTCTCACTTTTGTCAATATTGATGGAAACAATAGAAATTACTAAAAATCAAGGAAGATATCCTATGAAATAAAAGTTATTTGCATAATCTTTTAAAATGAATTCCACTTTCAATATAATAACAGGAACTCTAAAGAATTTCATTAGCCAATATTGTATAGGCTGCTAATTATCCATTGTGAAAAATATCTTGATTAGAACTAAAGGACTGAAAGAGATGGATCAGCACACATTAAGTACTGTAACACAAAGGAGCTCACAGGGAACATCATAAAATTGTTCTACTCTTTCTTCTTTTATACAACCACACATATATGCACACATGTAACACACACACAAACACTAAATACAACACAGGCCTTACAGAAAAACTCAAATTCTTGTACATTGAGAAAAGGTTTCTTAAAATTTGTTATGGACTTTATATTCAGAGTTATTCAAAAAATTTGGTTGACATTGGCAACATTTATAAAGTTCTACAAGTTTAGGTAAATGTTAGAAGAAACTTGAATAAATGACTCTATTTAATAATATTAAATAAGAAATTCAGTCCCATTGGTATAGACAGATATGTTTTTCTGAATATCAGGTTAGTCGTCTGTTAAAAAGAATAAATATTCATCTCACAGGTTGGCGTAAGAACTAAATCAATGTGCTTGTACATAATGTCTGCTTAACAGGCATTAAAACTATTATAGCTAACATAGCATTAAAAAATATCTCCCCTTTTGAAAGTTGAGATAGAGGCAAGATTTTGAATCTATTGATCTCTTGTGCCTAAATTAATGTTGCTGCATCATGTAAGTGGTTGACCATGTCATCCAACCTTTGACTCACAGATTTGAGATCAGAATGAAAATTTATCATAACTGCATGATACCCTCCTAAGCAAGACTCTAAGAAGCATAATAAAGTGTCTTGGTAGATAACCCTACTTACCTATACTTTAGTGGCCACATTCCAATTTTGTTGGCACTGTTCTCAGCTCTCTCTCTCTCTCTCTCTCTCTCTCTCTCTCTCTCTCTCTCTCTCTATATATATATATATATATATATATATATATGTATACACACACACACACACACACACACACACACATACACACATATACATATATTAAGCTACAGAACCTCTAACTGTTAGAGTTTCTGCTAGGGTGATGGATGACATATAAGAAGTTTTCTGCATCCACATTGGTCATTTGGAAAATATTGGTTCACTCAGTTACGAAGATCTCTCAGATGTTGACACATTTCACAATACAGTATAGAATAAACACATTATGTAATTTACCACTGTCCACCTCAGAAAAATCTTTAAGTATTATGCATTTCTCAAGGCCATAGTGGGTGGACCTTATGATTTGTTTCTGAAGGGTAGAATACGTAAAATTATCCCCTCTATTTTGTAATTCTCTCTCTTGCTGACTTTGATGGAACAAGCTACTATACTGGGAACTGCTCTGTGGAGAGGCCCACATCATGAGTAACTGAGGGCAGCTTCCTGCTGAGAAGCAGCAAGGAACTGAGGCCTGTACATCCAATATCATGTAAAAAACTAACTCTGCCAAGAGGCATCTGAGCTTAGAAAAGATCCATTCTCAGTAGAGCCTTGACATGAGGCTGCAGCCCTGGCCAACACCTTGACTGCAGTCTACAATACATCCTAAATCAGAGACACCTCAAAGCCATGCCTAGACTTCTGACCCGCAGAAAATGTGATTTCCTTGTGATATTTTTTAACAGCCATTCTGACAGGTGTGAGGTGATATCTCATTGTGATTGGCATTTCCCTGATGATTAGTGGTGCTGTGCACCCTTTCATATATCTGGCCTTTGTACGTCTCCTTTGGAAAAAATGTCTATTCAAGTACTTTGCTCATTTTTAATCAAATTCAGTAAAATTTCAGGATACAAAATAGACATAACAAAATTTAGATGTGTCTCTATATACTAACAATGAACTATCCAAAAAGAAAATTAAGAAAACAGCCTCATTTATGATAGCATCAGAAAATACTTAGTAATGAACTTAACCAAGGAAATGAAAGACTTGTACGTTCTGAAAACTACAAAACATTGATGAAATAAATTAAAGAAGACATAAATAAATGGAAAGACAACCCATGTTCTTAGATTAGAAGACTTGCTACAGTTAAAATGTCCATACTACCCAAAGCAATCTGCATATTCAACTATATCTCCATCAAAGTCCCAATGGCATTTTTTACAGAAAGAAAATAAATCCTAAATTCACATGGAAGCAAAAACGACACTGAATAGCCATAGCAACCTTGAGAAGCTGGAAGCATCACACTTCCTAATTTCAAAATATATTGCAAAGATATAGGAATTAAAACGGTACAGTACTGGCATAAAGACAGACATATAGACCAATGGAACAGAAGAGAGATACTAGAAATTAACCCATGCATATATAATCAATTGACCTTCAACAAATGTGTCAAAAATATACAATGGAGAAAAAATTATTTTCAACAAATGGTGTTAGGAAAACTGGCTGTCAGTGTGCAAAAGAATGAAGTTGAATGCTTATCTTATTCCATACACAAAAATTAACTCAAAAAAGATTGCAGATTTAAATATAAGACATGAAACTCTAAAATTCCTAGAAGAAATCATAGGGAAAAATATTCTTGACATTAGTCTTGGCAATAATTTTTTGGATATGCCCCCAAAAGTACAAGTAACAGAAGCAAAAATAGACAATCGAGACTATATCAAGCTAAAGCACTTCTGCACAGCAAAAGAAACAATCAAAAAATTAAAAAGGCAATGTACAGAATCTGAGAAAATATTTTCAAATCCTATATCTGATAAGGGGTTAATATTCAAAACATAAGGAACTCCTACACCTCAATAGAAAAAAGAGCAAAAACAAAACAACAAATAACCATGCTACCTTTTAATATGTTTATATTTTTTATGTTTTGCCTCTATATCTTACAATTAAGACAGGATAATGTATAATTCAGTGATGGTGAATTGTGGCCAGAATATTTTCAACATTAAATTGACAGCTTGACATCTGAGCAATGACTTTATGTATTTAAACATTGATATTTATACGATGGTAAAATAGTACAGCCTGGAATTTAATAATAATATGATAGAATCTTAATATATACATTAAAAATTCTAGAATTCTTGGTCATCTGTAGGTATAGAGTTAATGCATATTAATCTTAAAAACACTAGAACTCTTCTAGAATTTCCTTCAGATATTTTAGAGCATGCTTTTGAATATGCATTGTTGAAGCAACATTTCATATTTTGGGGGAGAATTTAATTGTTTTTAATACCCTTTTGGATCTAAATCTGGCAAACAAGGTGAGCAATCACATTGAGAAAATCCATTTGGAGTTTAAAATTAGGTATGAATTTAAAGTAATTGAGATTGATTTTCTTAAATCACCAGTAAAATGTCTCTGAAAGTGTTTCCAAAAGAAGATCCCCCATGAGATTTTGAGCTATTGCAGCAAAATGAGAATAAGTTTTGCCTCTTAAGTCAATATTTGGCAGGAAAATTGGTATATATGTATATTGCATTATGCTATTCCTAAAAACTTTGTCAAAATTTGGCCTTATCTTTAAAAGTATAAAATATTAGCCCCAGAGATTTATTTGTATTTTTGTATTTTTTATGTCTTCTAAATAATAGTTTCTTAAATATAGCTCAACTGATACATGTGTGTATGTATCTATACATATACTCACACAAAAATGTATATATAACATATATACATGTGTATATCTATACATATTTTACACTTTTTCATATATATGTATATACAACTCCCATATATATAATGTGCATATTTGTGGTATGAAGATATTGAAAGAAAATATTTCCCTAGATTATTAGGAGAATTTGTGTTTCATTATGTCATTTGCTACCCTAAACTGAAGACTTAAAAATATTTATACTACCAGCTTTTTGTATTCATGTATTCCATCGGTAAATTGCCTTAAATCATTGCAAATTTTAAAGTGTAATTTGAAGAACATATATTTTTCACTAGTTAGAACATTACAAAATACTCACAAGTTGTTTAACTTCACTAATTTTAAAATATTAGGCTCATTTCTATATAAAAGCTCTTACAAAAGAAAAGGCTATAGAATGGTATTTAACCTGTATTTTGTTAAATTCAGATTTTAGGGGAGATTAGAGGAGGAAAGGCTATCCTTTACCTGAGCTAATCATTGTTTAAACCTTCCAAATATTCCCAAGCCTCACTATCAGACTCAGATCCAACAAAAAAAAAGCCCAGGGCACTGTGAAACCTAACTTTATTAAAGATAACTTCTCTAGCTCGGCTTTCATTTTTTTCCTATTTCATTTTGTAACTCCATGTAGAAACTGATATACTCAGAAAATCTTTTTTTTTTTTAACATCTTTATTGGAGTATATTTGCTTTACAATGGTGTGTTAGTTTCTGGTATATAACAAAGGGAATCAGCTATACATGTACATATATCCCCATATCTCTTCCCTCTTGTGTCTCCCTCCCTCCCACCCTCCCTATCCCACCACTCTAGGTGGTCACAAAGCACCGAGCTGATCTCCCTGTGCTATGTGGCTGCTTCCCACTAGCTATCTATTTTACATTTGGTAGTCCATGCCACTCTCTCACTTCATCCCAACTTACCCTTCCCCCTCCCCGTTTCCTCAAGTCCATTCTCTATGTCTGCATCTTTATTCCTGTCCTGCCCCTAGGTTCTTCAGACCTTTTTTTTTTTTTTAGATTCCATATATATGTGTTAGCATACAGTATTAAAATAGATCTACCATATGACCCAGCAATTCCACTACTGGGCATATACCCTGAGAAAACCATAATTCAAAAAGAGTCATGTACCACAATGTTCGTTGCAGCTCTATTTACAGTAGCCAGGACATGGAAGCAACCTATGTGTCCGTCAACAGATGAATGCATAAAGAAGATGTGGCATATATATACAATGGAATATTACTCAGCCATAAAAAGAAACGAAATTGAGTTATTTGTAGTGAGGTGGATGGACCTAGAGTCTGTCATAAGAGCGAAGTAAGTCAGAAAGAGAAAAACAAATCAGATAATCTTGTATAACATCTTTCTGTGAGAACTTGAAAACTCCCCCTTACAAATTATTCTCTCCTTATTTCTGCATGACTATGCTCCATGGACATTTTATAAATGCTCATGTTTTCAACTTAACTTATTGAGTCTGAAGTAATTTTGGCGTTTTTCAACCTGTAAGTCTTTATTTACAATATGCAATGGAAAACCACCAGATGTTGCATTGGTACATCAATAATCACATGTAAGAGACTGAACTTTTCTTTTTTCTGTTAAATATTCAGTTATCCTATGTGCTATCTCTCTTGCAATGCTATTATGTAGATACTTAAGACTGAAATGTCAAAAACAGTTCTATAGACTTTTATTGAAAGTGCATGTAATAATGAATATGCCTCTTCATACCTTTTCATATATTCCTTTATCTCCCACATTTAATAATTCACAAATTTCTGTCATTTTTTTCTTTTGAAATATATCTCAGATCATTTTCTTGAGTCATTTCATTGTTATTAGGTTAGTTTAATATCTTATAATTTTCACTTCAAGAATTTTAAGTCTTTCTTCTCTACTTCTTCTAGTTGGTTCACAATATTGTGACTAGAGTTACATTTCTGAAACACAAATTCAATCTTGTCATTATTCTAATTAAAATCCTTTGAATAATCTTCATGGTAGACAGAATAAAAATCAAACCGAAAGTCAGATACTCAAGGCATTTTTCTCTCTGTCCACAAAATAATGTTCTATATTTCATTTCATGGACACTTTTCAAATATAAGCACAATGAGCTTTAGTAGACTTTACTATGTGTCTCCTCTACTTAGAATGATCAGTCGCTTCTCCACCCGGAAACTTCCTTTTGAAAAATGACCTCAAATATAATTTTCTCTTAGAAGGATGTCCCAATTTTTGTATCTACAGTGGCGCCTCAGTATCCACAGGGAATTGGTTCCAGGATTGCCTGCAGATACTAAAATTCATGGATGCTCAAGTCCCTTATACAAAAACGTGTAGTATTTGCATATGACCTAACCTATGCATATCCTCTGATACTTTAAATCATCTCTAGATTACTTGTAATACCTCATAAAATGTAAATGCTATGTAAATAGTTGCCAGCACTCAGCAAATTCCAGTCTTGCTTTTTGGGACTTCGCGAATTTTTAAAAACATGTTTTCAATCAGCAGTTGGTTGAATCCATGGATATGGAATCATGGGTATGGAGAGATGACAGTACTTCTGTCAAGCATTTACACTTTGTACTGTGAACATTTGTTTAAATGTTTGTTTACTCTTACAGATATATTGGCCTGCCTAATCCTTTACACCTTTGCTTCATGAGCAATACCTTTGAAGTTCTATTGTCTTCCATTATCCTTTATACAAAATCTGAAATATGTTACTCATGACCTGCCCTGAGAGTTCAACCTGCTTTTTGCCAGTGTTTCATATCCCAAAGAAACCTCAAAATTTGCACATCAGCTGAGCTCGTTTGTGGTGGGAAATATAAACTCTGTCCCTCAGAATAAAAGTGTCCAATAATGAGTAAGGTATTCTATATGCATATTTTCAAAGAAGCTATTAGTATCATTAGTATCAAGTATAAACCTCTGTGGAATGCTTCTGTGTACCAGATACTGTGATTTAGGTGAACTAGTCTGAACATTTAGATTTATTGTAGTTTAAGTTGGCAAGACATCTGGGACGTTTAATTCTACTTGCATATTCACCTACTAAATTCAGATATGAAAAGTGGATTTCACCTCTGTATGTATAATTCAATGTCTGCAGTGTCTCATTCATGAATGTCCAAAAAGACAAATTGTTCTCATCTATCAAATAGGTTTTTGACAAGGAACTGGCAGTAAAACCAAAAGACCTGCCAAAGTTTGGACTTCGCATAACTTTGTGCCTCCCTCATATTCTATTGTAATCTGTCACCATGTGTCATTTTTTTTTTTTTTTTTTTTTTTTTTTTTTTTTTACCATGTGTCATTTTGAATGTGTTTCCTTTAGGACTAACATGGATTCATATTGACAGAAAAAATATAACATTTATTATTGTTATATTTTATACCCTATTCAAATGAGTAAGAAATCCAAAAAGACATTGGTGTTGAGAATACATTTTCAAAGGTGACACTTAGGAGGAGAGTTCTTTTGGTTCAGAACTCAATTAGTAAGCATATTTGCTAAACATTACTAGGAACTGGGAGCTCAAGGGTAGTCTGAGTGAATGATTCACCAGCTGTCCAACTAATACTGGTAAGTGCTGGATATTTTATATCACAAAGATAACTACTTTTATGTGCTTTGTCTTATTTAATACTTAAAGCCAAACTAGAGGGAATACAATATAGTTATTAAAACCTCACTTTTAATACAAGCAAATTGAATCATATCCTTAATTGACTATCTCAGGAATCAACTAATTAGGGGCAAATCTTGATAATGATGGAGTATTTCTTCCTCAACATTATAGTTGGTATAACTTTTAGTTGTACTGAACTAAATATATTATCAATAACAAAAATGATATGCAAACATAAACCATATGCTTTCATTATGCAGAACAGGTATTAATGAGTCACAAGTACTTAAACTTCTGAATTAAGATATCACATGAGTATTCTGGCATTTATTTATACCATCTTAAGACTCCATTTATGAAGTACCCAATTATGAGCGGCCATTTCTAAGCAACAAAGTTAGTTAAGAAGACAAAGCCTTTAATCTGTGAAGCTTTTAGTTTAGGGATAACCAAACTTTGTTAATGAAAATGTACAGGGCAAATGACAGCAAAAACAGCAGGGTGTACATTTAATGCCAGAGTTAAGTAAAATCAGATCAGGCCTCTGCTATTGAACAAATGCTTCCAAGCCTGTGAATATTCTGGAGAGTCAGCTAATTGCTTATGTCCAACAAACAAAATTTAAAACCCACAGAACATTTCCAATTTTTACCTAATGTGTATAAATGAGTGTAAGCCCAAGCTGGTTTCTGGCAATGCTTACTGATATTTTATATGACTTCTGACATGCAGTTATTGAAGGATACAAATAGATTTGTTTATGTGCTTTTTTTTTTGTTAACGTCTTTACTGGAGTATAATTGCTTTACAGTGGTGTGTTAGTTTCTGCTTTATAACAGAGTGAATCAGCTATACGTTGTTCTCAATGGTGAAAAACTAAAAACATTTTCTCTAAGATCAGGAACAAGACAAGGTTGTCCGCTCTCACCACTATTATTCAACGTAGTTTTGGAAGTTTTAGCCACAGCTATCAGGGAAGAAAAAGAAATAAAAGGAATCCAAATCAGAAAAGAAGAAGTAAAACTGTCAGTGTTTTCAGATGACATGATACTATACATAGAGAATTCTAAAGATGTTACCAGAAAGGTACTAGAGCTAATCAATGAATTTGGTAAACTAGCACGATACAAAATTAATGCACAGAAATCTCTTGCATTCCTATACACTAATGATGAAAAATCTGAAAGAGAAATGAAGGAAACACTCCCAATTACCACTGCAACAAAAAGAATAAAATACCTAGGCATAAACCTACCTAAGGAGACAAAAGACCTGTATGCAGAGAACAAAAAGACACTGATGAAAGAAATTAAAGATGATACAAACAGATGGAGAGATATACCATGTCCGTGGATTGGAAGAATCAGCATTGTGAAAATGACTATACTACCCAAAGAAATCTACAGATTTAATGCAATCCCTATCAAACAACCAATGGAATTTTTAACAGAACTAGAACAAAAAAATTTCAAAATTTGTATGGAAACATAAAAGACCCCAAATAGCCAAAGCAATCTTGAGAAAGCAAAACAGAGCTGGAGAAATCAGGCTCCCAGACTTCAGACTATACTACAAAGTTACAGTAATCAAGACAGTATGGTACTGGCACAAAAACAAATATAGATCAATGGAACAGGAGAGAAAGCCCAGATATAAACCCATGCACATATACTCACCTTATCTTTGATAAAAGAGGGAAGAATATACAATGGAGATAAGAGAGCCTCTTCAATAAGTGGTGCTGGGAAAACTGGACAGCTACTGTAAAAGAATGAAATTAGAACACCCCTTAACACCATACACAAAAATAAACTCAAAATGGATTAAATACCTAAATGTAAGGCCAGACACTATAAAACTCCTAGAGGAAAACATAGGCAGAACACTCGACGTAAATCACAGCAAGATCCTTTTTGACCCACCTCCTAGAGAGATGGAAATAAAAACAAAAATAAACAAATGAGACCTAATGAAACTTAAAAGCTTTTGTACAGCAAAGGAAACCATAAACAAGACAAAAAGACAGCCCTCAGAATGGGAGAAAATATTTGCAAATGAAGCAACTGACAAACATTTAATCTCCAAAATTTACAAGCAGCTCATGCAGCTCAATATCAAAAGGACAAGCAACCAATCCAAAAATGGGCAGAAGACCTAAATAGACATTTCTCCAAAGAAGCAACATCACTAATAATTAGAGAAATGCAAATAAAAACTACAATAAGGTATCACCTCATACCAGTCAGAATGGCCATCATCAAAAAATCTACAAACAAGAAATGCTGGAGAGGGTGTGGAGAAAAGGGAACCCTCTTGCACTGTTGGTGGGAATGTAAATTGATACAGCCACTATGCAGAACAGTATGGAGGTTCCTCAAAATCTAAAAATAAAACTACCATACGACCCAGCAGTCCCACTACTGGGCATATACCCTGAGGAAACCAAAATTCAAAAAGAGTCATGTACCACAATATTCATTGCAGCTCTGTTTACAATAGCCAGGACATGGAAGCAACCTACGTGTCCATCGACAGATGAATGGATAAAGAAGATGTGACACATATATATGATGGAATATTACTGAGCCATAAAAAGAAACAAAATTGAGTTATTTGTAGTGAGGCGGATGAACCTAGAGACTGTCACACAGAGTGAAGTAAGTCAGAAAGAGAAAAACAAATACTGTATGCTAATACATACATATGGAATCTAAAAAAAAAAAAGTTCTGAAGAACCTAGGGGCAGCACAGGAATAAAGACGCAGATGTAGAGAATGGACTTGAGGACACGGGGAAACAGAAGGGTAAGTTGGGACAAAGTGGCAGAGTGGCATGGGCATATATACACTACCAAAAGTAAAATAGATAGCTAGTGGGAAGCAGCCAGATAGCACACGGAGATCAGCTCGGTGCCTTGTGACCATCTAGAGAGGTGGGATAGGGAGGGTGGGAGGGAGACGCAAGAGGGAGGAGATATGGGGATGTATGTATATGTATAGCTGATTCACTTTGTTATATAGCAGAATCTAACACAATATTGTAAAGCAGTTATACTCCAATAAGTATGTTAAAAAAATAATAATAATGTCAAACTTTACAATTTTGTTTTCATGGGCTGTGCTTTTAGTGCTAATTCTAAGAACTTTCTTACCAAATCCAAGGTTATCTAGATTTTCTCCTATGTTCTTTTCTAGAAATGTTAGTTTGTATTTTACATATAGGCCTATGATCCACTTTGAGTTAATTTTTGTGGAAGGTATAAGGTATATGCCTAAGTTCACTTGTTTTTTTTTGTTTTTTTTTTTTGCCTATGGTCTTCAAATTGATCTAGCTTCATTTGTTGAAAGATTATCTTTTATCTGTTGAATTACCTTATATCATATTATATATATATTATATATATATTGCTTATATATATATATATATTGCTTATATATATATTGCTGAACTCTATTCTATTCCATTGATCTATTATTTTTCCAGTATCAGTGTTTTAAATATTATAGCTTTATAGTAAGTCTTAAAGTTCTATGCACTTCCTTTCTTTATATAGATCTGAATTTCTGATTTATATAATTTTTATTCTTCCTGAAGAACTTCTTTTAACATTTTTTGCAAGGATAGTGATGAATTAACTCCCTTTGTTTCTGTTTGTCAGGTAATTTCTTTATTTCTCTTAAATTTTGAAGTATAATTTTATTAGATTCAGCATTCTAAGTTGGTCCAGGTTTTCTTTTCCTTAATATTTCACTCCTCTCCCTTCTTGTTGCTTTTGTGATTTCTGACAAGAGGTCCATTGTAATTCTTATCATTGTATATATGTGTATACTACATCTTTTGAAATTGCCCCGTAGTTCTTGGATGTTTTGCTCTGTTTTCTTTTTCTTTTTTTTTAGCATTTTTTTGGGCTTCCTTCTAAGAATTTCTGTCTCCTTGCTTAGATCTGATTGCATGCCATGTATTTTTCCATTACATCCCTTAATATTAAATATACTAATATTATTTACTTTAAATTCTCTGCTTGATAATTCTAACATCTATGTCTGGAATGAATCTATTTCTCATTATTATTGTACTTCTTCAGAGTGAGTTGTGAGACTTTTCTTTTTTACTTTTGGAATGCCATTTTATTTTTTGTTCACAGCCAGACGAATTCAATCACAGAAACTGAAATAAATATGTCCTTTTAATAGGAAAATTTATATTAATCTGGTTAGGAGTTGTCTCTATGTTATGTTTTCTATAGTGTAGGTAACAGAGGCTTTAAATTCCTCAAGTATCTTCTACTTTTTTTGTCTCCCTTCTTGACTTTGGGCTTTCCTAAGGACTCCTCAGATTCTGTGTCATGAAGGCCTTTTAGCTGCAATTCACTGCAGTTATACTAGTGACTTGTGGTAGTGGCAGGATGTGGGGGAGAACTATTCTATATTCTTATGATTAAATATCAGACTTTCAGTGAGTCTCTGTTCCTGGACTGTGGCCTTCACATGTGTTCCTCATTAGTATAACTTTTTTTTTTTTTTTTTTTTAGGTACGTGGGCCTCTCACTGTTGTGGCCTCTCCCGCTGCGGAGCACAGGCTCCGGACGCGCAGGCTCAGCGGCCCAGCCGCTCCGCGGCATGTGGGATCCTCCCGGACCGGGGCACGAACCCCTGTCCACTGCATTGGCAGGCGGACTCCCAACCACCGCGCCACCAGGGAAGCCCAGTATAACTTTTATTTTTCTTTAATCCTTAAGATACAGGAAGGCTAGAAGGGCCTGGAGAGCAATCATATCTTATAATTTGGTATTAGGACAAGTCAGTGTTAAGGTTCAGGGCTCTAAAAATACACCATAATATAACTAAGGATGGAGTGCTTGTGTGTAGAAGAAGATGATATAAGTAAGAGTTATTTGACTTTAAAATATAACATTAGGATGTCCAACAAGACATGAGTCTTCCTAGATCCTAAACACAAATCAAGATTCTGCTTAAGACTTTGCTACTCAAATTATGGCCTGTGGGTCAGCAGCAACATTAACATTCACCTGGAAGCTTGATGGAAAGGCATAATCTCATCAACCGGAACCCAGTTTAAAAATATGCTTAGGTGAATCACATGCATATTAACATCAGAGAAAAAATAAATAAGAAAAAATTATCACTCAAAGTATATTCAACAGTAAAAGTTTTGTCTAAGTGACAGTCTGTATAAGGCTGCCTAAGCTATACTGGGGAGAGGGGGGTCTCACTTGTTTTTCAATCCTAGAAGATTGGTAATGTTGTGTCACTATCTGCCCCATCATTAGCAGTGATAGTTTTAGTTTAATCAGAGGAAGTGTGGCCCTTGTGTCCTCACCATCATACTAAGTAGATGTTCTGAACAATGGCAAAGGCTAACATTGACTGGATTATTCTTCTATCACTCTCCAATTGCAGTGTAAATCAAACTTAGTATTCTCAACCACATAGTAAATATTTACTGCTATTCATTGGTTCCACAGATAGGTCCAACACCATTCTTATATGTTTTCTACTGCAGCTTTCAGGAAGATGGGATTAAGATCAGGATCTACTTGGGACTTGCACAAGTCCTAATTCACAAGACAGGCTCTCTTTGTGTCATAATAATGACTGATATGATTGACAAATGATTGAATTATTGATAAAATTTGATTTAATATGTGTGTATGCCTGTGCACGTGTGTATACCCTAAATGAGTCACTGGACATGATAATAAGCAGAGACACTTTTAATCTTATCAGTTGCATTATTATGATTAAGATTATATAATTAATCAATTGAATAATTGTAACTATTCTTTATCTTTTCCTTTATCTAAGCACCTTAATTCTAAGTGCTTTATACACATTTACTAATTTAATTTTACAAACAACCCTCAGGTAAGGTATTATAATAATTACTTTTATATAAGTGAGCATGAAGTAGTGAAATACTTCTCTAAAGTTACACAGCTAAAAAGTGGTGTATTAGGACTAGAATTCAAGTCCTATTCAAGAGGCCATGGTCTTAAACACTAAGAAATAACATAGATCTTAATATAGTTTTGGAAGTAGTATTTCCCAGGAAACAGATTCTGGACTGAGGTTTGTGTGCAGCAAGTTTATTGGTGAGTGACCGTATGAAAGACATTTGTGAAGGTGTAAGGGCTGCAGGATGGAGCAGAAGGAAACAAACTGAGTACAGTCATCCTGCAACACATGGGGGTATTGGTTCCAGGACCCTCTACAGATACCCAAATCCTCGTATGCTCATGTCCCTTATATAGAATGGCATAGTACCGTTGGCCATCTGTATCTGTGGGTCCCCCATCCATGGATTCAACTAACCACATCCTTGCCAACACTTGTGGTTTTCTTTTTAATAGCCATCCCAGCAAGTGTGAGGTGATACCTCACTGTGGTTTTTCCCTGATGATTGGTTACGTTAAGCACAGTTTCATATAACCTATTGATCATTTGTATGTCTTCCTTGGAAAAATGTCTATTCATGTCCTTTGCTCATTGTTAATTGGGTTATTTGGTTTCATTGCCATCAAGTTGAGAGATCTTTATGTACATTGGACATTAACCCCTTATCAGATACAATTTGTGATGTGATATTTTCTCCCATTCTGTAGGTTGCCTTTTCTATGTACTGATTGTTTCTTTTGCTGTGCAGAAGCTCTTTAGTTCAATGAAGTTCCACTTGTTTATTTACTTAGATTTTCAATGAAAATAAAATTAGATTTGCTGATTTAAGAAGTGGATTAATCCACCTTAGTTCAGTTGTCTTTGATATGTTCAGTTACCTGTGCAAAAGGGTAAGATTCACATAGTGTAAAAGGGCCTTCAGGGCTGAGAGCAGAGGCAGATTATTTTAAAGGGAATTGTAGAAGGGGGCAGATTAACCTCTCTGATAGACCTATCAGTCTAGATATTTGGCATTCTCTGCTTTGGCTTTAAAAGCCTCTACAATGATTAAAAATTCAAATGCACTTTTGATTCTCTATTAACTTTGGTGTCGGTATATTTTCCTGTCAGGTAATACTATATAACTGTTATAACTTGAAAACTTGATCGGTCACATATTTGAGGGTGGAGGCAAGTAGCTCAACACTGAAAGGTCAACTCCAATATTGCATTTAGGTTTAGCCATGGATATAGGTAGGCCACAGATCTATACACTGTAGATGCAACCACGTACAATGTGCTTGCAGAATTTCGAGTTTTAGGGGTGGAACCAAGATGGCGGAGTAGAAGGATGTGCGCTCATTCCCTCCAGTGAGAACACCAGCATCAACTAGCTGCTGGACAATCATCAACAGGAAGACACTGGAACTCACCAAAAAAGATACCTCTTATCCAAAGACAAAGGAGAAGCCACAATGAGATAGTAGGAGGGGCGCAATCACAGTAAAATCAAATCCCATAACTGCTGGCTGAGTGACTCACAGACTGGAGAACACTTATACCACAGAAGTCCACTCACTGGAGTGAAGGTTCTGAGCCCCACGTCAGACTTCCCAACCTGCGGGTCTGGCAATAGGAGGAGGAATTCCTAGAGAATCACACTTTGAAGGCTAGTGAGATTTGCTTGCAGGATGTTGACAGGACTGGGGGAAACAGAAACTCCACTCTTGGAGGGCACACACAAAGTAGTATGTGCATCAGGACCCAAGGGAAGGAGCAGTAACCTCAGGGGACTGAACCAGACCTACCTGCTAGTGTTGGAGGGTCTCCTGCAGAGGCAGGGGGTGGCTGTGGCTCACTGTGGGGACAAGGACACTGGCAGCAGAAGTTCTGGGAAGTACTCCTTGGCGTGAGCTCTCCCAGAGTCTACCATTAGCCCCACCAAAGAGCCCAGGTAGGTTCCAGTGTTGGGTTGCCTCAGGCCAAACAGACAACCAACAAGGAGGGAACCCAGCCCCACCCATCAGCAGACAAGCTGATTAAAGTTTTACTGAGCTCTGCCCACTACAGCAACAGTCAGCTCTACCCACCACCAGTCCCTCCCATCAGGAAACTTGAAGAAGCCTCATAGATAGCCTCATCCACCAGAGAGCAGAAGCAAGAAGAACTACAATCCTGCAGCTTGTGGAACAAAAACCACATGCACAGAAAGATAGACAAGATGAGAAGGCAGAGGGCTATGTACCAGATGAAGGAACAAGATAAAACCCCAGAAGAACAACTAAATGAAGTTGAGATAGGCAACCTTCCAGAAAAAGAATTCAGAATAATGATAGTGAAGATGATCCAGGACCTCAGAAAAAGAATGGGGGCAAAGATCGAGAAGAGACAAGAAATGTTTAGCAAACACCTAGAAGAATTAAAGAACAAACAAACAGAGATGAACAATACAATAACTGAAAAGAAAACTACATTAGAAGGAATCGATAGCAGAATAACTGGGGCAGAAGAACGGATAAGTGACCTGGAAGGCAGAATGGTGGAATTCACTGCTGTAGAACAGAATAAAGAAAAAAGAATGAAAAGAAATGAAGACAGCATAAGAGACCTCTGGGACATTAAATGTAACAACATTCGCAGTATAGGGGTCCCAGAAGGAGAAGAGAGAGAGAAAGGACCAGAGAGAATATTTGAAGAGATTATAGTCAAAAACTTCCCTAACATGGAAAAGGAAATAGCCACCCAAGTCCAGGAAGCACAGAGAGTCCCATATAGGATAAACCCAAGGAGAAACACGCTGAGACACATAGTAATCAAATTGGCAAAAATTAAAGACAAACAAAAATTATTGAAAGCAGCAAGGGAAGAATGACAAATAACATACAAGGGAACCCCCATAAGGTTAACAGCTGATTTCTCAGCAGAAACTCTACAAGCCAGAAGGGAGTGGCATGATATACTTAAAACGATGAAAGGGAAGAACCTGCAACCAAGATTACTCTACCCAGCAAGGATCTCATTCAGATTCGATGGAGAAATCCAAAGCTTTACAGACAAGCAAAAGCTAAGAGAATTCAGCACCACCAAACCAGCTTTACAACAAATGCTAAAGGAACTTCTCTAAGTGGGAAACACAAGAGAAGAAAAGCACCTACAAAAACAAACCCAAAACAATTAAGAAAATGGTCATAGGAACATACATATCGATAATTACCTTAAACGTGAAAGGATTAAATGCTCCAACCAAAAGACACAGGCTTGCTGAATGGATACAAAAACAAGACCCATCTATATGCTATCTACAAGAGACCCACTTCAGACCTAGGGCCACATACAGGCTGAAAGTGAGGGGTTGGAAAAAGATATTCCATGCAAATGACAATCAAAAGAAAGCTGGAGTAGCAATACTCATATCAGATAAAATAGATTTTAACATAATGTTAAAAGAGACAAGGAAGGACACAACATAATGATCAAGGGATCAATCCATGAAGAAGATATAACAATTATAAATATATATGCCCCAACATAGGAGCACCTCAATACATAAGGCAACTGCTAACAGCTATGAAAGAGAAAATCGACAGTAACACAATAATAGTGAGGGACTTTAACACCTCACTTACACCAATGGACAGATCATTCAAAATGAAAATAAATAAGGAAACAGAAGCTTTAAATGACACAATAGACCAGATAGATTTAATTGATATTTATAGGACATTCCATCCAAAAACAGCAGATTACACTTTCTTCTCAAGTGTGCATGGAACATTCTCCAGGATAGATCACATCTTGGGTCACAAATTAAGCCTCAGTAAATTTAAGAAAATTGAAATCATATCAAGCATCTTTTCTGACCACAACGCTATGAGATTAGAAATGAATTACAGGGAAAAAAATGTAAAAAACACAAACACATGGAGGCTAAACAGTACGTTACTAAATAACCAAGAGATCACTGAAGAAATCAAAGAGAAAATCAGAAAATACCTAGAGACAAATGACAATGAAAACACGACGATCCAAAACCTATGGAATGCAGCAAAAGCACTTCTAAGAGGGAAGTTTATAGCTATATAAGCCTACCTCAAGAAACAAGAAAAATCTCAAATAAACAATCTAACCTTACACCTAAAGGAACTAGAGAAAGAAGAAACAAAACCCAAAGATAGCAGAAGGAAAGAACTCAAAAAATCAGAGCAGAAATAAATGCAATAGAAACAAAGAAAACAATAGCAAAGATCAATAAAACTAAAAGCTGGTTCTTTGAGAAGATAAACAAAATTGACAAACCATTAGCCAGACTCATCAAGAAAAAGAGGAAGAGGACTCAATAAAATCAGGAATGAAAAAGGAGAAGTTACAACAGACACTTCAGAAAAACAAAGCATCCTAAGAGACTACTATAAGCAACTCTATGCCAATAAAATGGACAACCTGGAAGAAATGGACAAATTCTTAGAAAGGTATAACCTTCCAAGACTGAACCAGGAAGAAATAGAAAATATGAACAGACCAATCACAAGCAATAAAATTGAAACTGTGATTAAAAATCTTCCAACAAAAAAAAGTTCAGGACCAGATGGCTTCACAGGTGAATTCTATCAAACATTTAGAGAAGAGCTAACACCCATCCTTCTCAAACTCTTCCAAAAAATTGCAGAGAAAGGAACACTTCCAAACTCATTCTGGGGCCACCATCACCCAGATACCAAAACCAGACAAAGATACTACAAAAAAAGAAAATTACAGACCAATATCACTGATGAATATAGATGCAAAAATCCTCAACAAAATACTAGCAAACAGAATCCAACAACACATCAAAAGGATCATACACCATGATCAAGTGGTGGGATTTATCTCAGGGATGCAAGGATTCTTCAGTATATGCAAATCAATCAATGTGATACACCATATTAACAAATTGAAGAAGAAAAACCATATGATCATCTCAATAGATGCAGATAAAGCTTTTGACAAAATTCAACACCCATTTATGATAAAAGCTCTCTAGGAAGTGGGCATAGAGGGAACCTACCTCAACATAATAAAGGCCATATACGACAAACCCACAGCAAACATCATTCTCAATGGTGAAAAACTGAAAACATTTCTTCTAAGATCAGGAAAAAGACAAGGATGTCCACTCTCACCACTTTTATTTAACATAGTTTTGGAAGTCCTAGCCACGGCAATCACAGAAGAAAAAGAAATAAAAGGAAAACAAATTGTAAAAGCAGAAGTAAAACTGTCACTGTTTGCAGATGACATGATACTATACATAGAGAATCCTAAAGATGCCACCAGAAAACTACTAGAGCTAATCAATGAATTTGGTAAAGTTTCAGGATTCAAAACGAATGCACAGAAATCTCTTGCATTCCTATACACTAATGATGAATAGTCTGAAAGAGAAATTAAGGAAACACTGCCATATACCACTACAACAAAAAGAATAAAATATCTAGGAATAAACATACCTAGGAGTACAAAAGACCTTTATGCAGAAAACTATAAGACACTGTTGAAAGAAATTAAAGATGATACCAACAGATGGAGAGATATACCATGTTCTTGGATTGGAAGAATCAATTTTGTGAAAATGACTATACTACCCAAAGCAATCTACAGATTCAGTGCAATCCCTATCAAATTAAAAATGGCATTTTTTTCAGAACTAGAACAAAAAAATTTTAAAATTTGTCTGGAGACACAAAAGACCCCGAATAGCCAAAGGAGTCTTAAGGGAAATAAATGGAGCTGGAGGAATCAGACTCCCTGACTTTAGACTATACTACAAAGCTACAGTAATCAAGACAATATGGTACTGGCACAAAAACTTAAACATAGATCAATGGAACAAGATAGAAAGCCCAGAGATAAACCCACACACCTATGGTCAACTCATCTATGACAAAGGAGACAAGGATATACAGTGGAGAAAAGACATTCTCTTCAATAAGTGGTGCTGAGAAAACTGGACATCTACATGTAAAAGAATGAAATTAGAACACTCCCTAACACCATACACAAAAATAAACTCAAAATGGATTCGAGACCTAAATGTAAGACCGGGGACGATAAAACTCTTATAGGAAATCATAGGAAGAACATTCTTTGACATAAATCACAGCAAGATCTTTTTTGATCCACCACCTAGAGTAATGGAAATAAAAACAAAAATAAACAAATGGGACCTAATGAAACTTCAAAGTCTTTGTACAGCAAAGGAAACCATAAACAAGATGAAAAGACAACCCTCAGAATGGGAAAAAATATTTGCAAAGGAATCAACGGACAAAGGATTATTCTCCAAAATATATAAACAGCTCATGCAGCTCAATATTAAAAAAAACAAACAACCCAATCCAAAAATGGGCAGAAGACCTAAATAGACATTTCTCCAAAGAAGACATAGAGATGGCCAAGAAGCACATGAAAAGCTGCTCAACATCACTAATTATTAGAGAAATGTAAATCAAAACTACAATGAGGTATCACCTCACACCAGTTAGAATGGGCATCATCAGAAAATCTAGAAACAACACATGCTGGAGAGGGTGTGGAGAAAAGGGAACCCTCTTGCACTGTTGGTGGGAATGTAAATTGATACAGCCACTATGGAGATCGGTATGGAGGTTCCTTAAAAAACTAAAAATAGAATTACCATATGATCAGCAATCCCACTACTGGGCATATACCCTGAGAAAACCATAATTCAAAAAGACACATGCACCCCAATGTTCATTGCAGCACTATTTACAATAGCCAGGTCATGGAAGCAACCTAAATTCCTATCGACAGATGAATGGATAAAGAGGATGTGGTACATATGTACAATGGAATATTACTCAGCCATAAAAAGGAACAAAACTGGGTCATTTGTTGAGCCGTGGATGGATCTAGAGACTGTCATACACAGTGAAGTAAGTCAGAAAGAGAAAAACATATCGTATATTAATGCATGTATGTGGAACCTAGAAAAATGGTACAGATGAACTGGTTTGCAGGGCAGAAATAGAGACACAGATGTAGAGAACAAACGTATGGACACCAAGCGGGGAAAGCGGCTGGGGGTGGTATGAATTGGGAGATTGGGATTGACATGTATCTGACGTGTATAAAATTGATGACTAATAAGGACCTGCTGTATAAAAAAAATTAGATTAAATTAAAAAAACAAAATAAAAAAGAATTTAGAGAGTTTCAATTTAATGGTAATATCCTAAATTGCAATCACCCATGTTTCAAGAAACGGATCCACAGTTTAACATTGTTTTGGCAAACTAAATAATTACAGAAATGTACTTTAAAATTTTGTAATCATTCAAATTTTTAGCAGTTTTTACTTTGTTAATATTTTTCCCTTTTTCAGCAAGGCACTGAGCTTTATTGATGGAGAAAGCTTTAAAATGTTTTTTTAATATTTTAAGTGAGAAAAATGAAAATTGATTTACTCAAACCAGCAAGACCGTTATAAAAGTAACTCACAGTGTAACTACTTTTTATGTTAATAAATATTAAAAACATCTTCAAACTATCATTGATACCTCTATTAGCTAAATAGAAATTTAACTTTAGCTGCATTGACAGTCCCTTTCATTGTCATTATGCTGAATATTAGCTGATAAAAGGGATGATTAGTTTATTTAGACATTCTCACATTGACCCTATCTTTACAAAATAATACAAATAACGCACAAAGAGGCAAGCAAACCCTGTTATCATGCAGCCAGTGTTTCGTATAATTTTACAGTCAGTATTCCAAGTATTTTAACTATGTACATTTTATTGGTTCTTTACCTGCTGTACTCTATTTCGGCCATAAAACAAAAGATAATTTATTCTGTCAACAGAGTGAAATAATGCTACTAGGTAATAGCATCTGAAATGTTTATAAACCTATAAATGAAGACTGCACCATTAATATGAATGAATATAATCAAATGCTTTCACGATAATTGCTACATACCTAGCATAGCATAATTTAGCTATTTTTAGTACATTAGTTGCAGGTTTTATAATCAAGGAAAAGCTATCAGTGCTTACAAGCACTAATTTTCATGTTACAAAGGATGTTCTTTTAAAATCTTTTCATGTCAACATTAAGGCAATTATCATAGGTTCCTATGGTTCCTTATGAACTGAACCAGATTTTGTATCATAACATATCTAACTTAACCATTTTGAAAAATAGACTAGCCGATTTAGAAAAACTACCCAATCCGGATGTCAAGTCAGGTAGGGTCCTTGATGTTGGATCCTGATCACAACGCCATGATCCTGGAGAATTCCACAATATCACATAAAATGTATGAAAGAATACTCTCTGCTGTGGTAAAGGGAATCTTACGAGACTGGGGTCAGCAAGAAGAGATGAGAAGCTTTGGTTCTGCTGTGAGGCCCCAGTGATACCTGCTTTCAGGGGAGGACTCCTTCCCCCAGTGCAGGGAGTGGTATCAACTTTCAGCTCTCAGCAGCTATGGGGATTGGGGATTGCATAAATTGTAGAGAACCCCCTCACCTGATGCCATACCCTTACTGGAACTGCTGACATCCAGTCACTAGAAAAGGCACGACTGGGGTGCCAGACGTTTACAGGAATTATCTGGGAGACCTTGGCGACTGTAGAATATCGCCACCCCCATCCACGTAGAGGGCAGAGCTTGGGTGCTGCTCCAACATCTAGATAAATATGTATACTTGGATCCAAAAAGCTGGTGGTTTAGTCATTCCACAGTAAACACTCAGGATCCTTTTCAGATATTGCTCAGGGCAATACAGTTTTTTAATTGAACCAGTATATTTATTCACTGAAAAAATTATAAAAAATTCATCAAGCCAGACATAGATGAAGACATACAGAATTTCAGGTTCACCAATTTAAGCATAGATAGGTAGATAGATGGATACATAGAACATTTACTCTTTGTTGAAAACCTAAGAATGAAAAGGAAGCGGTAGTAAAAGTACAGGACATATTTGAAGATTATTTTAGTAACAATAATCATTTTGCATAACTTTCCTTATGTGAATATATCTGACTTAACTCTGGATTGCATGGTACACTATTACATATATCAGTTCTAAGCTCCCTTTTCTAAAGGTCTGATTCTCCAAATATTTTATTTGGTCTTCCCTTGATAGTGGGTAGAAATTTATGTTAAATGACTTTTTTAAAAAAAAATGTAAATTCATTGGGGCAAGGGGAGTAAATGGCAATATATCAAAAAAAGTGACCTGGGCCCTGGGGCTGGTCTTTATGGAAAGCTCTCACAGCATTTTGTGACCTTAAGCTGTAGGAATTCATGAGCCCTTGGTCTCTGCTTGGCTACTCTATAAGGCACTTCCATTCATGTCAGGTTTAGTGAATAATAAACACAACCTCAAAGGAAAGAAATCAGGCTTTATACTGTGAAGTACACGTTGGATTTTTTTGCACTAAAAATGCATAGAGAAGAGAATCATTATGCATGGCATTGTTTTCAAAATAGAAAAATTGCATCTATTGGGGCATTCTTTAGCCTTGTTCAAAATGAAAATGTTCTTCTCTTTTTTAAGTATTAACAAGGGAAATGATTTCTGACTGTCTTGTTACTCTAGAAAACTATGTTTTCAGCAGGAGAGAAATAGGATTGCTTTCATTACTTTAATTGCAAGACAGTGTTCCCAGTGCAGGAAAGAACTGACTTCGGAGGCTTAAAAAGTACTCCTACAAAGCACTCGTACGTAATGAAAACTCCTTGACACATTGCAAATGCCTATGGTATTGTCCTACCTTTCAAAAAGATGTGGAACTTTCTGCAGCTGTTTCACATAAAGTATTGTGACACTGAGTAATTTAACTTTTGAGATATTTCATCCTTAAAAAAATGTTTTTGGAGACAGAGTTATAGATAACCCAACTGTATTCATTCATATTTACTGTTGCTTTTGTTGAATGCAAAAATGACTTGCCCAACTGTGTAATGAAGTTTATTCCAAGTTTTCCCTAAACTCTCTGCATTTTCCTTTTGAATGGGATAGATGAGTTATATAAAATCTTCAATTTATGTGCAATGAGGTAAAATGCTAACAATGAAAGTGTTCTGATTTTACTACAGGGAAAATATTTAGTTGGGGGCAGGTAGCTATTCTATGTTTGTATCCTCAGTTTTCTTTTTTAGGTGCTGTTTTTATTATCACACAGTAGCAGTGAAAGGGTAAATGGTAAACATTCATCATCTAAGCATTGCATTTATTGATTTTCTTTTATGCGGCACTTTGCACACTTAGTGATATATGTAAGAAGCCAAGGAAAAGGAAAGGTTATAACTGTTCACTGATTATGAATTGCCCATGAGAGTTTTTTAAAAAACTGTAACAGTTCATTAATAGGAAAACACTCATTTAACGTGTTTTATATGCCTTATCCACAGCTTAAAGGGATAAAGAATTTTGTGCATGCTAACACGCACATGCCTTTACTTACTGAAAAGCCTCCACATCTATTTCATATTTATGCACACACTGCCATTCTCAAACAAAGTAAATAACTGTTTGTTTTAGGTGACAACGATTTCCTGATGTTTTAATTTTCCATAACATAATTAGATATTGCAAGTAGCTCTGTACTTTTTGTTTTATTGTATTGGCAGCTGAAGCAGTAACATAGCAATCTAAATCTGTTAATGAAAACTTTTTGCTTACAAATGGATTTACGTGGATACATGGCTAGGCTTCATGAAAATGGATTCCCATTTTATTTAGCTTTGAAAATTCATTTAATTACTGTGCATAATGGATGCACAGTAGAATTAAGTTTAAGTATTGATTAGTGATTGATAGACATTAGGGCTAAAATACTACATAAAAGTTAGTTTCTACCACTTGTCTTGTGAACTAGCTGTGTCCAATATGATTAGCATCTTTTAACACACCATTAAGAAAAAAATATCTGTTTAATGTTCTCAAATTATGCAAACTAGACTTTTTTGAGTATGTTTTTCAAATGCTATTTGTAATCTATATAAATGAGGTTAAATGGTGGAAATTCATATATTCTAAAGTTCACAAACTCAGGTTGACAATAGGAAACTAATGTTAATCAACGTAGGTAGCAGTAGCTGAGAATCAAAAGTCCTCAGTTTGTAATTTTGGATCCATCATCCTTTCTGTGATCTGGGGCAAATCACTTTCTTCATTTTGCCTCTACTTTATACTTTGTAAAAGGTAAAATATTTCTCTATTTCACATAGTTCTAGATTTTAGTGTAGTCACTTTGAAGGCAGAAATACTTCCTAAATGGAAGAAATAGTATTATTAATAAGCACACTTAACTGAAAAATAAGAATCTAGTACATTATTTGTATGAAGTATAAAACCAGGCTAATTTAAGTTCTGTCCATCTTTTCTATCGGATGCTGCAACATGCATAAAATGCCAAGGCACTAATTTACATGCTATACATTCTCTGAAAAGGTCAGTGTCCAGTGCTATGCCACTTATCCAGTGGCTTGTTTTCCAGAAACTTCATTTCTCTGTAACAGAGTCAAATGTGAGAAAAGATGTCAATCACCTAAAATAGCTCTTGTTAGGCCCACCTATAGAGCTATGCTATTGTTTTCTGTCTTCACTCAGAATCTTATTGACTATAGATAATTTAACATATTGTTTGCAGTTTGGGCTATATTTTTCACAATCCACAGCAAGTAAGAAACAGTTGAGCACAAACAGCTTGAGAATGATGACACCTGGAAAAGCGCAGCCCAGGGATAGATCAGAAATGTCAATTTGACAGTCAGGTATCAAAAAAATATGACAGAAAAGTTATAAAAAATTGAAGCAATATGGTGAGTTTTCCTACTGTTGACCCTGAATCTACAACAAACCAAAAATATGAAACGGTCTTTGATGTCTTCTTTACATAAAGTTTATAATCAATTTTTTAAAAGACATCATAAAACCATAGAAAATTAAACCAGGGAAGGAGGTGAGAGATTATCTGAGACTATAAATCCTCATTTTGCAGGTGAAAAGCTGAAGCAATGTGAGTCTTATAATTTACCTAAGGTTATGAATAAAGACTTAAAATAATAAAATGTTACTTGGGGTAAACTTTAGTTATTTATAAAGTTCTCTATGTAAAATAGTTTATTCCTTAGCAGTATAGTGTGTGTGAAGTTATATAACTATATGTATATATTCATATTTATTTATATACCAACATGTGCATCTTTCCAGCAACTATATATGAGAAACATATGTCTTAGTTGTCAAATATAACATTCCTCCAATATTTCTACAATATTTTTAAAACTCATATTTGAGGTTGAACACATTTATGCTATTAGGATTCACCCTAAATTTACAAGTCTATATCTGGAAAATAAACCTGATTCAGTCCAGAATTGCTTAATCGGTGTTGGAATGGGAGTGATGAAGTGTTCCCTGTTGGGTCTTGTTATCCTTCAGATAAACAGGATAACAGATACAATTCACTTAGGTAAATCTGTTATGTATATGCTAAAAGACAAGCCAGAATGGCAGAGGTAGAAAAAAACAACGGGGTATATAGGAGACCTTCAACCCATGTACAGACCTTTATTGTAGAACAGTTCATCTTTTCCAAATGTGATCTGTGAGCACTTGCATGAGAATCACTGCCATCATGTACTGATGATGTAGCTCTGACACCTGTATAGGGAGAGAAGGAAGGAAAGAGGCATGAATCGGAAGCATCTCAGATTGCAGTGCAAGTCTGAAAACACTGTGACCCAGCCAAAAGGAGATCCAGAGCAAAATTTGCGAGTTATGCTGAATTCTCCCTCTCCATGTGGTCCCAGCCCTGTAGAATCTGCTTCCTAAATAAGCACCTATTTTGCTTTTGTTCCTTCAATTTTCTTGCCAGCAAACTATCTAGGCAACAGTTATTAATTGCTTGCATTTCTTTGCCAGCGTCCTTAGCGCATTCCTGGCGTAAGCATTGCCCCTTATCAATCTAACCCACAAAATCCAGCCAGATTAACATTTTAAAATGTAATTATGAATTCTGTTCTTGTCACTCTTCTAATAAACCTAGCATGTTCCTTCAAGTTTGTATAAATATTTTTTTCCATTTACTGAATTAATTTCAGTGGGATAGTTAGATATGCACCAGCTTAAATAAAGGACTGAAGTTCTGCCAAACTTAAAATTATCAAGGAAAGAATAAAATAATACTCTATAACTACCAGAGTATGCCTGATCAATAGTGGGTCATTCATTTCCATTTATATTATATGTATATTATTTGGTTGATGCATATCATATATATGATGGAAAGATTACAGCTGTACACAGTTCCAATCAATAAAAACACAGAACCTTCAAAAATTGATCCATTCACTTCCATTATACATAACTCATTCTAATAGAATACCACCCTTGATCCCTACATATTTTCTTCCATATGTTTCGCCAGTTCCAAACCTAGCAGCTTGAAAAGTGTTGGGAGCTAAAAAAAGAAACAGACCCTTCCCTTAGCTTCTACAGCTCAACACTCTAGTGTTTTCTTTTTTCCTTCTTCTTCTTCCGTCTTTCTTCTTCTTTTCTCCTTCTCCCCCCTCCCCCCCTCCTCCTCCCCTTCTTCTTCCCCTTTCTCCTTCCTCTTCTTCTTCTTCTTTGTCTGCACCTTCTCATTAGGCTTGAGTTAGAAAGCAACTTACACTACTAAAATACAAAAATACAAGACTGCGACCACAGAGAATATGTCTGTTGTGTTTACTGCTCTAACCCTAACACGTGAAACAGTACCTGGAGCACAGCAACCTTTCTCTGTGTTCAGAGAAATGAATGAATGAATGAATGAATCTAGAACCTGTGCCAGATTCTTTTTTGAGAATTTTTGACCAAAATTGCAGAAAGAACTCATCAGTCGACAGTAGGTATTTAAATTGAGAAGTCATTATGTAGAAAGATCAAGAGAGGTTGTTAATTTCCAATTATGGTCTAACCAAAGTAATGTGAAGCACACACTATGAAGAAAAACAGAAAGTTAATTTAGTGAGAAATAAAGAAACAAATGTGGAATGTAGTTGAATCCTATTACCTGATTGGCATTAGAAAAGACCCAGGAAGTCTTCCAACTAGTACTGTCTTTTTGTGTCCTTACCTAATAGAACCACATGTTTGTGGAGTCCCACGAGCACCTGTTCTGAATTTATCTGCTGCATCTGGTAGGTAAACAGCCATATACTTAGTGACCAAAATGCCCAATTAACAGTTGTCAAATCTTGTAGATTGGTAGCAAAGTACACTAAATAAGTGTCTCAAGTAGAATGAAGGAAACAACACTGCTGAAACAACACCTAGTTTCATTGTGCTTCGCTTTATTGAACTTCATAGAAATTGTATTTTTTACAAATTGCAGGTTTGTGGCAACCCTGTATCCAGCAAGTCTATTGGCATCATTTTTCCAACGTCATTTTCTACTTTGTGTATGTGTCACATTTGGTAATTCTCACTTTTCAAACTTTTCAGGATTATTATATTTGTTATGGTGATCTGTGATCAGTGATCTTTGACATTACTCTTATAGTTGTTTTGGGGATACCACAAGCCATGCCCATATAAGACGGCAAACTTAATCCATAAATGTTGTGTGTTCTGACTCCTCCACCAGCTGGGTGTTCCTCATCTCTGTCATGAATCACAACAACATTGAAATTAGGCCAATTAATAGCCTTACAAAGACCTCTAAGTGTTCAAGTGAAAGGAAGGGTCACACATCTTTCACTTTAAGTCAAAGGCCAGAAATGATTAAGTTAATGAGGAAGGCATATCAAAAGCTGAGGCAGGCTAAAAACTAGGCCTTTTGTGCCAGTTTGCCAAGTTGTGAACACAAAGGAAAAGTTCTTGAAGGAAATTATAAGTGCTACTCCAGTAAACACATGAATAATAAGAAAGTGAAACAGCCTGATTGCTGATACAGAGAGTGTTTTAGTGGTCTGGATAGAAGATAAAAGCAGCCAAGGGTCCCTTAAGTCAAAGCCTAATCCAGAGGAAGTTCCAAACTGTTTTTCAATCTATGAAAGCCAACAGAGATGAGGAAGCTGCAGAAGAAAAGTTTGGAGCTAGCAGAGATTAGTTCATGAGGTTTAAGAAAAGAAGTCATCTCCACAAATGCAAGGTGAAATAGCAAGTGCTGATGTAGAAGCTGCAGCAAGTTCTCCAGAAGATCTAGCTAAAGTAATAAAAATGGCTACACTAAACAACAGATTTTCAGTGCAGACAAAACAGCCTTAGTTTGGAAGTTGCCATCTAGGACTTTCATAGCTAGAGAGAAGTCAATGCCTGGCTTCAAATATTTAAAGGTAAGACTGACTGTCTCATTAGGGACTAATGCAGCGGGTGACTTTAAGCCAGTGCTCATTTACCATTCTGAAAATCCTAGGGTCCTTAAGAAGCATGCTAAATCTACGCTGGCTGTGCTCTGTAAATGGAGCAACAAAACCCAGATGTTTACAACATGGTTTACTGGATATTGTAAGCCCACTGTTGAGGCCTACTGCTCAGAAAAAAGAGATTCCCTTTACAATATTACTGCCTATTGACAATGCACCTGGTCACCCAAGAGCTTTAACAGATGTACAACAAGATCAACGTTGTTTGCATACCTGCTAACACAACATGTTGATACACTCTGCAGCCAACGAGTAATTTCCACTTTCAAGTCATTATTTAAGAAATACATTTTGTAAGGCTATAGCTTCCATAGATAGTGATTCCTCTGATGGATCTGGGCAAAGTCGATTGAAAACCCTGTGGAAATTATTCTAGATGCCATTAAGAATGTTCACGACTCACGGGAAGAGGTCAAAACATCAACATTAACAGAGTTTGAAAGAAGTTGATTCCAACCCTCGTGGATGACTTTGAAGGGTTCGAGTCTTCAGTGGAGGAAGGAACTGCAGATGTGGTGGAGGTAGCAAGAGAACTAGAATTAGAAGTGGAGCCTGAAGATGTGACTGAATTGCTGTGATCTCATGATAAAACTTTAATGGTTGAGGAGTTGCTTCTTATGGATGAGGAAAGAAAGTGGTTTCTTGAAATGGAAACTACTGTTGAAGATGCTGTAAAGATTGTTGAAATGACAACAAAGGATTTAGAATACTACATCAACTTAATTAATAAAGCAGTGGCAGGGTTTGAGAGGATTGACTCCAACTTTGAAAGAAGTTCTACTGTGGGTAAAATGCTACCAAACAGTCAAACAGCTTTGCATGTTACAGATAATTCATTTGTGAAAGGAAGAGTCAGTCAATGCTGCAAACTTCACTGTTGTCTTATTTTAAGAAATTGCCATGGCCATCCCAGCCTTCAGCATCCGATAACCTGAGCAGTAAACATCCATCAACATTGAGGCAAGACCCTCCACCAAAAAAAAGACTACGACCTGCTGAAGGCTCAGATGATGGTTAGTAATTTTTAGCAATTAATTTTTAATTAAGGTATGCATATTGGTTTTTTTAGATATAACTCTTGCTCACTTAATAGACTACAGTAGAGTATAAATGTAAATTTTAAATGCACTGTGAAACCAAAAAAAATCATGTGACTCATTTTATTGCAATATTTGCTCTATTGCTGTGGTCTGTAACTGAACCTGCAGTATCCCTGAGGTCTGCCTGAACTCTCTTCCTTTGTAGATGAAATTAAAACTAGTAGCAACCTGGAAACACATGCTAGTTGAGACAGCATGTAGAAGATAAAGCGATGAGTGCAATGGATAAATAATTGGAACAAGATCTTCTGGATTTTCATCTCAATTCTGATGCTTCCTAACAGTGATGCCCTGGGGAATTCACTTAATCTCCTTAGGTTTGGTTTTCACCTGTGTAAAATAAGGATAAAAACTACTGTGTCTACCTCCCTGAGGCTTTGGGGGGACCAGGGTTGATAATATCTGTGAAACAACTTTATGAAATTTATAGTTATCTTTAAGTAATCAGTTTTGTTATAATCATCATCATAAAGCACTCTACCGGGTACAGTGGAACTTCTTTACCAAAGCTGTGTCTTTTGTCTTTTAAGTCAGATTCTAATGCGGGCTTCACCTTTGTATTCAGCGCTAACTGAAGCAGCTTATCCCCGGAGTCTGCAAAGTCAAAGCAGAGCATAAGGAACTGCAAGTACAGGTCTGAAACCCTACTAAAGATCAGGGAACTACAGAGAGTATAGTTCAAGGGAAAGCTGCCTCTTGATCACTTTCTCTGGAGAGTGAAAAAAAGAGAAAAGAACAAGGAGCAAGAGGAAAGGCAAAAAGATACTGCCACCCAGAATGGAAGTATTGATATAATGATGTCTAAGCCTAGCACCTTGAGAGTTTAATCACTGCTTACTTAAGGAGGAGGCAAAAGGAAGCTGTCACCTCAGCCTCTGAACAGGGAGGTCAGAAACCTGCCTCTGTTTTTTTGCGGCGATTAATCCCATTGCGTTCTCCCTGTCAGAGATCCTCGGCGGAGGGTGGGATCAAGGGTTTTATATATAAGGAATCTTCCTCCTTGTTGCACATCTAGATTCCAAGCAGAATGTGTATCTAGTGTTTTCAGCAGTGTGTCTCCTCCATTCTACATCAAAGTGTCCATTACAGTGGATAGTGACAGTATTCTTAAAGAATACTTATACAAGAAGAGGAGATAAAAGAATCTCAGCACCCCACTGCTTAATTACAGATGCAATGTGTTTCGAGGCTCGGTTGGCATTTTGAAAACATTTCTGTGGTACTGTCAGTGAAGGCTGAATTTAAATACTGTGGTTCATCTGAAATTTGGGGCCCACAGTGATTTAAAATAAAAAATGAATCCAGTTCCTCCAGTGTTTCTTCTTGTAGCAAATATAGAATTAGGAGCAAGGATTTGGCTTGGGAAAAATAAGAACCTACCTGAGCCCATAACAAATCAAAGCAAGGCTAGTTTTTTTTGTTTTTTTTTGCGGTACATGGGCCTCTCACTGTTGTGGCCTTTCCCATTGTGGAGCACAGGCTCCGGACGCGCAGGCTCAGCGGCCATGGCTCACGGGCCCAGCCGCTCCATGGCATGTGGGATCCTCTCGGACCCAGGCACGAACCCATGTCCCCTGCATCAGCAGGCAGACTCTCAACCACTGCGCCACCAGGGAAACCCAAAGCAAGACTAGTTTTATTTCCTTGTTCACTTTTAGTTGATTCTAAGCAAAAGCAAGGAAAGAAGGAGTGGTTTGATTTTGGATGGCTTTATACTTCCCAACTCTCAATGGTTTACCACATCTTTAAGCAATAACCCAATGTCACTAAACAATTTGTAGCTTTGTGGTATATAACAAAGTTACAATAAAAAGCAATTGCGACAGTAACTAGCAGTGGCCAAAGTCACATACTTCAATATCACGAAAATGTTGAAGACAATTTATTTATGCCCTTTTAATTTGTAGATCAGAGAAATGAGATCTAGAAAAACTAAATGATTTACAAGGTCACAAAACTAATTAATGTTGAAATCAGGATGTGAACCCGTGTTTTGACTCCTGTATCAGTGAAGTTCCCAATTTGCATTATCTGTCTCCCTCTTTTCCACAGAAACAGTTCTGTACTAATGCTTCCAAACAAGAACTCATTGCTCTATAAACGTGTCACATGCACTAGGCTGAAAGAATAAACTATGGTGGTAATACATTTTTATATTTTCCTATAGTGATAGGTCCAGAACAAGTGGTGAAAAACTCATTTGATGTCTTTCAACAATATCTGTTGTCAATAAACGTCCCCTTCTGAGTTGCAGAGACAGAGTTGAAACTCTATGAACAAACGTGCCAGTAATAGTGACTGTGCTCTGTGCTGTTTTTCTGTATATTCAGTAAGGAATATATATATAAATAAGCTGATACAAACTTCTAAAGAAGAAAAATAAACATAAGATGAAATTATAAAAAAACAGTAATGCTTGGAAATGCAATAAAAATATTAGAACAAAATCATGGATCCTGAAATAAGCACCAACTACATATGTCCAATCATTAAAATTAAGTAAAAAAATTAATATATAAATAATAACATTTTTTTCATAGATGGAGGCAAAAACCAACAGTTACAATTCTTCATATGGATTATTGTGATCAAGGAGGTTGTATATTTGAGTTCCTGTTTTTAGGGATGACATCTCAAAAATCTAAAAATGAATTTAAAAAGTAAAAACAAGTATTTGTTTAATTACAAATATTTGGCTTTCACCAAGATGTCAAATTCTCTTCACCTGACTGAAAATCTATCCAATAGGGAAATACGGAGTTTATTTAAATTTTATTCTGATATACATGAATCTTGAACCCTGTAGGTTCCTGGGTACATAACTGCAGTAGGCTTTAATAACATCTCCCACTCCCCACCCCCCTAAAAAATCCACATCCTAATCCCTGGAACCTGTGAATGCTACCTTATTTGGAAAAAGGAAATTTGGAGATGCAATTAAGTTAACAGTGTTGAGATGGACAGATTCTTCTTGATTATCCGTGTGGGTCCATATATGATCATAAGAGTCCTTATAAGAGTCAAGCAGAAGGAAATCGACTACAGAAGAGGAGTCAGTTTGACCATGGAAGTAAAATTTGATGTGGCTTTGAGCCAAGGAATGGGCAGCCGCCAGAAGCTGAGAGAGAATAGATATTCCCCTGGAGCCTCCAGAAGGAGCCAGCCCTGTCACCACTGCGATTTTAGCCCCCAAAGACTCTTTTCAGTCACCTGGCCTCTAGGACTGTAAGAGAATAAATGTCTAATGTTTTAAGCCACTAAGTTTATGGTAATGTGTTACAGTAGCAATAGAAAATCAATACAATAGCAATAGATATGTTCATTAAGAAAGGTATCAGCTAGGGCTTCCCTGGTGGCACAGTGGTTGAGAGTCCACCTGCGATGCAGGGGACACGGGTTCATGCCCCGTTCCGGGAAGATCCCACATGCCGCGGAGCGGCTGGGCCCGTGAGCCATGGCCGCTGAGCCTGCGCGTCCGGAGCCTGTGCTCCCCGCAACGGGAGAGGCCACAACAGTGAGAGGCCTGCGTACAAGGTATCATCTAATCAGAAAAATATTGAAATTAAACAATGTCCTTACCTGGAACTCTCAAGGAAAAGTTTCACTGAAAAGTTTAGTATCTTTTTATGATCATCTTGTGTTTCTGTTGTTAAATTCATTAGAAACAGGAACTATGTAATACGCTATCTAACCTGTGCCCTGGAGAGAAGAAAAATAGACATTGGCAGGATTTTTGGCATTTCCTCGTAGCTCTGAAGATGGCTTGTCCAGGATATCTGTACTTAACTTCCTCAATAACAGGCTGCTCCCAGTGGAATTTAGTTCCAACTTACAACCTTCATTGCTAATTTTTTTCTCTCTATATCTTGTAACACTCATTTAAAATAAAGCTATTATTTAAGGTAGATACAGTGCTAGGTTTGCACATAGACATTCCCAGGATTATAATGAGGGTACCTAACAGTAAATTTTTGCCAGCCATTCTGTTGTGAACAATCTTTAGCAGGCCTGGGGGAGAAGATAAACGAAAGCAGGTGAGATGTCCCAAGCTCTTATTCTCACATCTGCTCCCCCAGCACCAACCCCCATCTATGTACAGGGCACTCCTGTCTGGTGTTAGAAGCCAAATTCTAATCAAGACTGGGAAATCTCCAGGGAGCAATAATTTGAATCGAATAAAGGTCAAGCTATTTACAAGAATGCAAATGTGAAGTTGTCTGCTTATTTTATTTTATGGACCCATTCAAAAACTGCCCTGGGAAAGAGAACAGGAGATTAAATCAAAAGTATGGTTTAATAGGTAGAACATAGAACTTGAGGGCTGAAAATCTGGAAGGGAATCCAAGCTCACCATTTTTTACTGTTCTTTCTCATGTATGGTGGCAGATACACACTCAGGTGCACCCTAATGAGTCACACCTGAGTACAATACCTTCCCCTTGAGTGTGGGTGGAATCTGTGATTTGCTTCTACTCAGTAGAATATTGCAAAGGTGATGGGGTGTCACTCCCACATTATGTTACATTATGTGAGACTCCATCTCAGCAGACCAGACAGATTCTCTTGCTGGCCTTGAAGACCTTAGGTGCCATGTTGTGAGAGGACCTGTGAGTGAGTCACGTGGTGAAGAACTGAGGGAGAAGGGCAGCTTTAGAAGCTGAGTCGTCCGTGCCTGCCAGCCAGCAAGAAAACAGGACCTCAGTCATAGAGCTACAAGGGAATGAATTCTGCCAACAATCACGTGAGCTTGGAAGAGGACCCCTACCCCAGGAAGGAACATAGCTGGATGGCATCTTGATTGCAGCCAGGGGAGACCCTAGAGGATTCAGCCAAGCCTCATCCCAACTCCTGACCCAACAGAAACTATGAGATGACAAGTATGTGTTGTATTAAGCCGCTAGGTTTGTGACAATTTGTTAAACAATAGAAAAAGAATGCAACTGTAAAATTTGTAAATCAGCTTCTTATAACTTGTCAAACAATGCCTGCAGAATAACTTGTGCATAGTAAAACTCAGTGATTAGTTATCAATATTGTTAATTTACTATTTTGAAAAATAAAGGATTAAAACCATGCAGGATCTATAAGATCTGTAATTCTATAATGTTTTTCATATATAAGAGTGCTTGACCATCCTTAAGCTTTGAGAAATTTGTTAAACCTCATAATTTCCAAACCAAAATAAACAATCTAATTATTCTAAAGATTTGGAAGACAAACATTTTATCACTCAGTAAACATGTATGAATTCCACTGTTCTACGTTTCGATATATGTAGTCTTTGAGACTGAAATCACATTTTCTCAACATAAATTATTTCATGAAAATTATTTTGAAATATTCACCATAACCATAATAGACACTTGTGAGTTAATTATTTGGGGGAAAGGGTTCGTGGACTAGAAACCTAGACTTTCTAGATCTTAACTTAGGACACAACTTGGCGATGGTGGTGCAAACACCTACCTGTTGTCCGGACTTTGAGGTCAAAGGCCCAAGCTTACATCTAAGTTCTGTTGTCACATTTTTTTTTTTTTTTTTTTTTTTTTTGCAGTACGCGGGCCTCTCACTGCTGTGGCCTCTCCCGTTGCGGAGCAGAGGCTCTGGATGCACAGGCCCAGCGGCCACAGCCCACGGGTCCAGCCGCTCCGCGGCATGCGGGATCCTCCCGGACCGGGGCACGAACCCGCGTCCCCTGCATCGGCAGGCGGACTCCCAACCACTGCGCCACCAGGGAAGCCCTGTTGTCACTTTTTATTTGACTTTGAAAGTCACCTAACTTCTCTTGGGACCTGAATTTCCCTAACTTTAAAATGAAAGTATCCTTGGTAATTATTGTTGATGTGCGTGAAGATATTTTCTAAATTGTAACCTTCCATAAAATGCTAGTTATTATTTATCATCTTCTTTTGACTACTCTTTTATAAACATAAACATGACAAATAAGAAAAAGAGGTGATGTGTTCTTATTTCCTACAATCTCAATAATGTAGTTACCTTCTTGTTCTGTGATAGTCATTTTTAAAAGTCATGTCATTTTTTTTTTCTTTTTGGACAGGTGCTTCTGAAACTCTTGCAGCCATTTTCCTTTCCATCTCTTCAGTTTCTTTCATTCAAGTGAGAAATTCCATCAAAATGATCAAAGAAAATATCAAACATGGTAAGAATTTGAGTTAGATGATCAACACATTTCAAAGATTTCTGACTATGCCACTATCACAGGGAAGTAAGTATCTACCAAATTATCAAAATCACTGATCAGGTTTTAGAAGAAATTAATTGTGCTATGTTTTAAAACTTGTAATACAGAGTCACAGCTTTTATAACTCCTCAAAATCAGCATTTCGTATGTTGTAGTGCTGTATGTAGTGTAACAAGTATTAGTAGATTTGGAAAGCAGAACCTCTGCTTCGATGAGTGGTCGATAGTCATAAAGATTACTCAATTTAACGTTGAATTCAGCACCTAGGAAGAAATTTATAACCATAGTCCCTAAGGAAGAACCCAGTAAATAATATTCTAAAATACCACATTTCTTAAATATATGAAGGAGTATGTAATGCTGGAGAGTAGGTAATGACCTGTTTGCTTTTTTGTTTTGTTTTTGTTTTAATTAATCCCAGGATCCCAAGCAATTATTGCAAAGCTCAGCACATGATGGCAGTTAGGTGAGCTCGGTGACATAGAAGTTGGAAGCACAGGCTTTGTCATGAGATAATCTGGGTTTCACAGTATGATTCAGGGTGAGCTACTTATATTCTCTTAGCCTCGAGTTTATCTAATGTAAAAGGTAGATGATAATATTATGTTCCTTGTAGATTATTGTGAGGACTAAATAAGATAATGCCTATAAGGTGCCTGGCCCAATACATAGTATATATGAGTAAACAACTATAATCTTGGATCACAATGGAAAAAAAAGTATTTGCTTAGATATTTCAATTTAGATAGTCCTGTATTGGTTAAAATTAGTCTCAGGACTAGTTTTTAACAGTGGTTTAAAGAAGAGAGTTTTGGAAGGTGGTGGTTTTCTTGTCTGCTTGTTTGTATTTCTTCTGACCTACCGTTCAAGGGCAGGCAGTCTAGAACTGTCTCTTGCTCCATGGTGTCTCAACCCAGACTCCTTTGCTGTATTTTCATTCCCCAAATCAACCCATGGTTCTAGATGGATTCTTCACCTACCAGCTTTGATGATCACATCCGGATCAGTAGGAAGGAGAAAATGAAATCAGAAAGGCCAGCCCTTCCCTAAAAGCACATTCCTGGGAATTTGCACATTCCACTTCTTTCATATCCTACATTTTAGTACTTAGCCATCTGGCCACAGCTATTCGTATTCAAGGGAGCCTGGGAATTGTAGTTGTTTTCAGAGAATCCATATGTGTAACTAAAAATCTAGGTTTCTCTTACTTTAGAAGAAGGGGAGAATGGATATTAATGGGGGATAAATATCTAGATCACATCTGCTATACAAACTTAACCACTTCAGTTGTTATACACTCCTAGTAAAGATTAACTTCGTGTACTCTTTATGCTAGGCAATTTTTTTTTGAAGTATACTTGATTTACAATGTTGTGTTAGTTTCTGGTGTACAGCAACGTGATTCAGTAATATATATATATATATATATATATATATATGTATATATATATTCTTTTTCATATTCTTTTCCATTATGGTTCATAGGATACTGAATATAGTTCCCTGTGCTATATAGTAGGACCTTTGTTCTTTATCTACTTTAT
This sequence comes from Phocoena sinus, assembly GCF_008692025.1. Lineage (NCBI taxonomy): Eukaryota > Metazoa > Chordata > Mammalia > Artiodactyla > Phocoenidae > Phocoena > Phocoena sinus. The sequence goes on along the minus strand of NC_045776.1, from coordinate 11,468,920 downwards.
ATATAGTAGTTTGTATCTGCTAATCCCAAACTCCTCATTTATCCCTACCCCACCCCCTTTCCCCTTTGGTAACCATAAATTTGTTTTCTATGTCTGTGAATCTGTTTCTGTTTTGTAAATAAGTTCATTTGTGTCATATTTTAGCGTCCACATATAAGTAATATCATATGATTTTTGTCTTTCTCTTCCTGACTTACTTCACTTAGTATGATAATCTCTAGATCTATCCATGTTGCTGCAAATGGCATTATTTCATTCTTTATTATGGCTGAGTAGTATCCCACTGTGTGTGTATGTGTGTGTGTGTGTATATATATATATATATATATATATATATATACATCTTCTTTTTCTTTATCCATTCATCTGTCAATGGACATTTACTTTCTTCCATGTCTTGGCTATTGTAAATAATGCTGCTATGAACATTGTGGTGCATATATCTCTTTTAATTAGAGTTTGATCTGGATATTTGCTCAGGGGTGGGATTGCTAGATCATATGGCAACACTATTTTTAGTTTTTTAAGGAACTTCCATACTGTTTTCCATAGTGGGTGCACTACTTTACTTTCCCATCAACAACGTAGGAGGGTTCCCTTTTCTCCACACCCTCTCCGAGCGTTTGTTATTTGCGGGCTTTTTAATGATGGCCATTCTGACCGGTATAAGGTGATACCTCATTGTAGTTTTGATTTGCATTTCTCTAATAATTAGCAGCATTGAGAGTCTTTTCATGTGCCTATAGGCCATCTGTATGTCTTCTTTGGAGAAATGCCTATTTAGGTCTTCTGTCCATTTTTTGATTGGGTTGTTGCTTTTTGTTATTGAGTTGTATGAACTGCTAGGTAAGTATATTTAAATTTAAGTGAACACTCTCAAGATTGAGGAGAGAGGATACAGACCTCTTCAGATTGGAAGAATATCAAAGAACATGTGGCCATGTTTATTTTTACATACGTGGCAATGATACAGACAGGAGAGGGAAAGCCCTACTGTTGAGCACATTTTCAGTCTTGGTTACATTATATCACTTCTGCCAACATCCCTTTGACCAAGCCCAAAGTCAGGGAACTGAAAAGTGAACTCCCCCACCAGTGAGAAAAACTGCAAAGTTACACTGTAAAGGGCAGAGAGGATGCGTATTTGTGATCAATATGTCAGTCTACCTTAAGAGCTCCTAGTGTCAAAACAT